>NC_060194.1:43802110-43902110 GCF_021184085.1 Oncorhynchus gorbuscha | reverse complement strand
CTACTTTTAATGTGAACTAACCTCTCTAGATTCCACTCCTCAGTCCAGTACTTTACAATGATCTACTTTTAATGTGAACTAACCTCTCTAGATTCCACTCCTCAGTCCAGTACTTTACAATGATCTACTTTTAATGTGAACTAACCTCTCTAGATTCCACTCCTCAGTCCAGTACTTTACAATGATCTACTTTTAATGTGAACTAACCTCTCTAGATTCCACTCCTCAGTCCAGTACTTTACAATGATCTACTTTTAATGTGAACTAACCTCTCTAGATTCCACTCCTCAGTCCAGTACTTTACAATGATCTACTTTTAATGTGAACTAACCTCTCTAGATTCCACTCCTCAGTCCTGTACTTTACAATGATCTACTTTTAATGTGAACTAACCTCTCTAGATTCCACTCCTCAGTCCTGTACTTTACAATGATCTACTTTTAATGTGAACTAACCTCTCTAGATTCCACTCCTCAGTCCTGTACTTTACAATGATCTACTTTTAATGTGAACTAACCTCTCTAGATTCCACTCCTCAGTCCTGTACTTTACAATGATCTACTTTTAATGTGAACTAACCTCTCTAGATTCCACTCCTCAGTCCTGTACTTTACAATGATCTACTTTTAATGTGAACTAACCTCTCTAGATTCCACTCCTCAGTCCTGTACTTTACAATGATCTACTTTTAATGTGAACTAACCTCTCTAGATTCCACTCCTCAGTCCTGTACTTTACAATGATCTACTTTTAATGTGAACTAACCTCTCTAGATTCCACTCCTCAGTCCTGTACTTTACAATGATCTACTTTTAATGTGAACTAACCTCTCTAGATTCCACTCCTCAGTCCTGTACTTTACAATGATCTACTTTTAATGTGAACTAACCTCTCTAGATTCCACTCCTCAGTCCTGTACTTTACAATGATCTACTTTTAATGTGAACTAACCTCTCTAGATTCCACTCCTCAGTCCTGTACTTTACAATGATCTACTTTTAATGTGAACTAACCTCTCTAGATTCCACTCCTCAGTCCAGTACTTTACAATGATCTACTTTTAATGTGAACTAACCTCTCTAGATTCCACTCCTCAGTCCAGTACTTTACAATGATCTACTTTTAATGTGAACTAACCTCTCTAGATTCCACTCCTCAGTCCAGTACTTTACAATGATCTACTTTTAATGTGAACTAATCTCTCTAGATTCCACTCCTCAGTCCTGTACTTTACAATGATCTACTTTTAATGTGAACTAACCTCTCTAGATTCCACTCCTCAGTCCTGTACTTTACAATGATCTACTTTTAATGTGAACTAACCTCTCTAGATTCCACTCCTCAGTCCTGTACTTTACAATGATCTACTTTTAATGTGAACTAACCTCTCTAGATTCCACTCCTCAGTCCTGTACTTTACAATGATCTACTTTTAATGTGAACTAACCTCTCTAGATTCCACTCCTCAGTCCTGTACTTTACAATGATCTACTTTTAATGTGAACTAACCTCTCTAGATTCCACTCCTCAGTCCTGTACTTTACAATGATCTACTTTTAATGTGAACTAACCTCTCTAGATTCCACTCCTCAGTCCAGTACTTTACAATGATCTACTTTTAATGTGAACTAACCTCTCTAGATTCCACTCCTCAGTCCAGTACTTTACAATGATCTACTTTTAATGTGAACTAACCTCTCTAGATTCCACTCCTCAGTCCTGTACTTTACAATGATCTACTTTTAATGTGAACTAACCTCTCTAGATTCCACTCCTCAGTCCAGTTTGGTTTCAGGGATGAGTCCCAAATGGCATCAAATGCGCACTAATTTTGACCAGGGGGCATAACGCACTTTATAGGGAACAGAATGCCATTTGGGAGGGGGGGCATAACGCACTTTATAGGGAACAGAATGCCATTTGGGAGGGGGGGCATAACGCACTTTATAGGGAACAGAATGCCATTTGGGAGGGGGGGCATAACGCACTTTATAGGGAACAGAATGCCATTTGGGAGGGGGGGCATAACGCACTTTATAGGGAACAGAATGCCATTTGGGAGGGGGGGCATAACGCACTTTATAGGGAACAGAATGCCATTTGGGAGGAATGCAGAGATTGAACAGATCAGTTGCTAATCTGCAGCCTCTATGTTCTCCTCCCCGCTGCACGCGCTCCCAGTGGGGATACAAATGGTTGGCTGCGTCCCAAAAGCAACGCTATTACCATAAGGCAACCTATTACCATAAGGCAGCCTATTACCACAAGGTAGCCTATTACCACAAGGCAGCCTATTACCACAAGGCAGCCTATTACCACAAGGTAGCCTATTACCATAAGGCAACCTATTACCACAAGGAAGCCTATTACCGTAAGGCAACCTATTACCATAAGGCAGCTCATTATCATAAGGCAGCTCATTACCATAAGGCAGCCTATTACCATAAGGCAGCTCATTACCATAAGGCAGCTCATTACGATAAGGCAGCTCATTACCATAAGGCAGCCTTTTACCATAAGGCCCTGGTCAAAAGTAGAACAGTATGTAGTGGATAGGGTGCCATTTGGGATGCAGGTATAATGGTTCAGGATAAATAAATGTTACAGTGATCTCTGTCTCTGTCCTGAATCTCATTTTAATTTTCTGTCAAATAATGTTGTGTTGTTGTGTTTTGGGTTTGACATGAAATGCTGTTGTGTTGAGGTGTTTTGGGTTTGACGTGGAATGCTATTGTGTTGTTTTGGGTTTGACGTGGAATGCTATTGTGGTGTTTTGGGTTTGACGTGGAATGCTGTTGTGTTGTTTTGGGTTTGACGTGGAATGCTATTGTGTTGTTTTGGGTTTGACGTGGAATGCTTTTGTGTTGTTTTGGGTTTGACGTGGAATGCTGTCGTGTTGAGTTATTTTGGGTTTGACGTCAAATGCTGTTGTGCTGTTTGGGGTTTGACGTTAAATGCTGTCGTGCTGAGGTGTTTTGGGTTTGACGTGAAATGCTGTGGTGTTGAGGTGTTTTGGGTTTGAAGTGGAATGCTGTGACATCTGTATGATGGCGAGGCAGCTGTACTTGTGCATTCTAATGGGGATGCAAACAATGCAGTCTGAGGATGTTAACGATGCAGACTGGCGAATTGTAAACGAAGCAGACTGACAACGTGAACAATGCAGATGGATTATTTTAACAATGCAGACCGGAGATGTTAATGATGCAGACTGAGGATTTTAACAATGCAGACCGGAGATGTTAATGATGCAGACGGAGGATTTTAACCATGCAGACCGGAGATGTTAATGATGCAGACTGAGGATTTTAACCATGCAGACCGGAGATGTTAATGATGCAGACCGGAGATGTTAATGATGCAGACTGAGGATTTTAACAATGCAGACCGGAGATGTTAATGATGCAGACTGAGGATTTTAACAATCTGTATTTGGAAGATATATGCTTTATTATTCGCGTCACTATACTTTAGAAAGACAAACTCACGTTTCTATTGTTTTCAACACAATAATTTAGCCAATTTCCTATGCTTCCCTGCTACAAGAAATAAGCACATTATTTATTTTACCTTTATTTAACTGGGCAAGTCAGTTAAGATCAAATTCTTACTTACAATGACGGCCTACCGGGGAACAGTGGGTTAACTGCCTTGTTCAGGGGCAGAATAACATATTTTCTACCTTGTCAACTCTGGGATTCGATCCAGCAACTTTTTGGTTACTGGCCCAACACTCTAACCACTAGACTACCCTGCCGCCTCTACACTCTAACCACTAGGCTACCTGCCGCCTCTACACTCTAACCACTAGGCTACCTGCCGCCCCACATTTGACCATTACAACGTTATTATTCCAAATATCTCTTACAATCAACTCCATAGTTTGTTATGCAATTACTTTTGCAGACATTCTAGCACTCTCCAAACCATAATATCTATAGCGCTGTCAGAGAGCTCTAAGATAACAACTAAAACTCCATTAGAAGGCCTTTGCTTTTCTTACATCTCTAGTAGGCCTATTAGTGTCAGTGATCATGAGCTTGATGATCAATAGAGAGGCACAGAAGACCTGGGGCCCAAATGGTACCCTATTCCCTACATGTAGACTTTATATAGCCAATATTGTGCCATTTGGGACCCGAGCCAAAGAGGGCTACTGTTTCTAATGGGCAGTACGGGAATCAGGAACCAGGCTAATTAGCTAACATTGGCTCAAGAAGTTACAATACTTCAGTTAAGATTTTTTTTTTCCTAACTGCCTTGCCTAGATAAATAACGGTTAAATGAAATAACCTTTTTTAACCATGCTGCTTGGTTTAATTATCCTCTTGCACTGCAAAGCATGACAGCATGATGTAATAAGTATATAGAAGACACCAGGCTCTTCCAGTACAATGCCCTTCTTGACATTATAATGAGAAAGCCATTTCACTTTGATTCAACTTGTGGAACTGTCACTGTTAATATGTAAGGGGCCTGCTATTCAAACATTTGCTTTGTTAGCCAACCATTACAGTTCTTAGTAATTTAGCATATAACAATGGGGCTGACGTCAGCCAATGGTGAGACGTTGGTCTTAGGCCCGAGATTCAATTCCATCAAGGTTTCTTTTAAAGGCACATTCACAGTGAACACAGTGTATGTCGGCTCAATTGGAAATGACCTTAATTAAAATGGATCATTGTCAACAAAGCGAGATCACCTTGCATCCCGGCCTCAGTGTCATATGGAGTGTGATAGGGTGAGGAAGCAAAAGAAAATATTACATTTACGCCTATTAGAGAAACACATTTGTTTTTAGTCTAGAGTCACAATAACTGTGCACTACCCTGACGCTCATTGTCTTGTTGTGCTTTGTACGTTACGCGGCCATCCACTCTCTGATGTGGCTTCACAACAACACAAAGCCAGCGTCCAATCAAATACTTCAATAGAGGAGAGAATGGTGGAACATGACATCTTTTAAGAAGACAATACATGTGCATATTTCTATGAAGCAAAATCATATTCATTTCAAACAAATGCAATTTATTTCTCATCATTTATTTATATTTTTGTCCTTAATAGTATTATTGTTTGTGACAATTGACTGATTTAAACAAATGTCTGATAAATAGGTTAGGGCTTTTGGATTGACGTTTTGTTTTAAAACACTCGAGTGTGTCATGTTTGTCATTTATTATCATGTCTTGTCCCTGTGTTCCCCATGCTATTCGTTTCCCTCTGCTGGTCTTATTTGGTTCTTTCCCTCCTTCTATCCCTCTCTCTCTCCCCCTCCCTCTCTCACTCTCTCGCTCTCTCTTCTCTCTGTTCCTGCTCCCAGCTGTTCCTATTCCCCAATCATCATTTAGTCTTCCCACACCTGTTCCCGATCCTTTCCCCTGATTAGAGTCCCTATTTATTCCTTTTGACGTCGGGTATTGTATTCAATTCTGTGATTACAATTTCGGCCCCTGTCCTGTGGGTTAACTGTCCCGTGTTTTTTGTTCAGATGGCGTGTGAGCAGTCTCTATCAATAACATAGTCTTCGCTTCTCTAGTTATTACCTTGTCAGCTCTTTTGGGTCCTCTTTCACCTGCATGACAGAAGGAACCGACCAAGGAATCCAGCAACTCGTTTTGCCGTCAAGATCCAAGGAGCCACTGGCAGACACGAGCAGGAATTGTCTGCTGCTCGCCATGCCGTGGAGAACCTGGCCGCTCAGGTTTCCGACCTCTCTGGACAGTTCCAGAGTCTACGTCTCGTGCCACCTGTTACTTCCTGGGTTACGAGCTCCAGAACCTAACCCACCTTGCTAAGCCCACTGAGTGGCTACCTGCTGCTCTCCAACCCAACACATTAGAGAGAGAGCTCGGGTTGCTTACGTCATTTCCTTACTGGCCGGGCTCGAGAATGGGGCACAGCTATCTAGGGCTGATTGCTCTAACAAATTCCTGAACTTTAAAGAGGAGACGGGTTTTTGACCGTTCAGTTTTTGGTAGGGAGGCTTCTAGGGCCCTGGCTTTTATGCCAAGGTGAACGGTCCATAACGGATTATTCTATTGAGTTTCGCACTCTTGCTGCCTCAGTGAGTGGAACGAGCCGGCGCTGCTCGCTCGTTTTCTGGAGGGACTCCACGCAGTGGTTAAGGATGAGATTCTCTCCCGGGAGGTTCCATCAGATGTGGATTCATTGCTCTCGCCATCCGCAAACCATAATATCGTATAACGGTGCTGTCAAAGAGCTCTAAGATAACAAATAAAACTCCATTAGAAGTTGCCATTTTGTTTTCATGTTACATCAGTCTAGCTACTACTCAGGTCCCTTCATCCTATTATGTCGGTCCATCTACGCTGATCATGCAGTGCTTTGATTGACTCTGGGGCTGAATGGAGAGCATGGGTTCGGAAACATAACATTCCTTTCAGACCTAGACAGGCCTACGCCCATGTTTGCCTTAGATGGTAGTCATCTTCCCAGTATCAAATTTGAGACTTTAACTCTCACATAGTAACCACAGTGAGACTATTTCTTTTTTGGCGTTCACCGTTTACACCTGTTGTTTTGGGACCTGGCTAGTATGTCATAATCCTTCTATTAATTGGGTAATTCTATTCCTACTGGAACGTTTCTTGTCATGTGAATGTTTAATGTCTGCCATCCCTCCCGTTTCTTCTGTCCCTACTTCTCAGGAGGAACCATTTGAGGAGTGCCGGAGGCATGAAGTTAGCTCCTCACGTATGATTGTAGTATTGATCTCCTTCGGGGACCACTCCTCCTCGAGGTAGACTATACTCTCTGTCGGCTCCCGAACGTAAGGCTCTCGAGGATTATTTGTCTGTGTCTCTGACGCCGGTACCATAGTGCCTTCTTCTTCTCAAGGGCGGGGTTCTTTTTACAATAGGGCTGAATGACATAAGTTAAGAATTTTTTTCCTAACTGCCTTGCCTAGATAAATAACGGTTAAATGAAATAACCGTTTTTTAACCATGCTGCTTGGCTGTTTTTAATTATCCTCATTTTTGTTTTTGCACTGCAAAGCATGACAGCATGATGTAATAATTGTATATAGAAGAGGCTGAGAAGTGCTCTTCCTACAATCATGTCTTGACATTCAGATGGATTCCGCTAAGGTCCAATTCGAGTTGCAGCGCTTTTTAGGTTTCGCTTGTAATTTCGGTCAAGTTGCTGCCCCTCTCACATTAGAAAGCCATTTCACTTTGATTCAACTTGTGGAACTGTCACTGTTAATATGTAAGGGGCCTGCTATTCAAACATTTGCTTTGTTAGCCAACCATTACAGTTCTTAGTAACTTTAGCATATAACAATGGCTTAGCCCTAGGCGAATCAGCCAAGTGGTGGAGACGTCCTTTGGTCTTAGGCCATAAGAAGATTCAATTCCATCAAGGTTTCTTTTAAAGGCACATTCACAGTGAACACAGTGTATGTCGGCTCAATTGGAAATGACCTTAATTAAAATGGATCATTGTCAACAGGAGCGTGAACGCGCCGTTTCGTGGCTGCTTGTTCGGACTGCGCGAGACTAATCACCTTGCATCCCGGCCTCAGTGTCATATGGAGTGTGATAGGGTGAGGGAGCAAAAGAAAATATTACATTTACGCCTATTAGAGAAACACACATCGTGTTTTTAGTCTAGAGTCACAATAACTGTGCACTACCCTGACGCTCATTGTCTTGTTGTGCTACCGGGTTATCTCCGTTTCAGAGTAGTCTGGGTTACCAGCCTCCTCTGTTCTCATCCACTCTCTGATGTGGCTTCACAACAACACAAAGCCAGCGTCCAATCAAATACTTCAATAGAGGAGAGAATGGTGGAACATGACATCTCCTAGTTAAGAAGACGATTGATCCCCCCCCAAGTACATGTGCATATTTCTATGAAGCAAAATCATATTCATTTCAAACAAATGCAATTTATTTCTCATCATTTATTTATATTTTTGTCCTTAATAGTATTATTGTTTGTGACAATTGACTGATTTAAACAAATGTCTGATAAATAGGTTAGGGCTTTTGGATTGACGTTTTGTTTTAAAACACTCGAGTGAGCTTTCTATGATACAATGCTTCCCGTATAGAGAAGGATCTCTCTAAACAGCAGGAAGCAGGTTGTACAGGCAACCTTCCTGCCAGCTCTTGATTATGGTGACACCATTTATCAGAATGCAGCTGCCGCTACTTTGAAAAACCCTTGGATGCGATGTTGCCATAGCGCCCTTCACTTTATCACAGGTGACAGGTTTAATACTCATCACTGCATCCTTTATCAGGAAGTAGGCTGAACCATAAGGCTGAACTGATAACTTTATCAGAATATAGGCTCAACCCATAGATCACTTCATTTCTCCATTTTTTTTGTGTGTGTGTACAAAGCTCTGCTGTGCAAGCGTCCAACAAATCAAATCAAATGTCACATTGGTCACATACACATGTTTAGCAGATGTTATTGCGGGTGTAGTGAAATGCTTGTACATATCAACATATCTCAATTCTCTGTTACAGTATGTAAATAGTATGTAAATATGAGGCACCAAACCCGCTCACATGGTTGGTTAACTCTTGAGGACCCTCATGTCTCTACCAACCTAGATAAATGAGCCTTTACATTTAGAGCCCCACCCCCCTATGTTGGAAATCATTTACAATCTACATTACATCCTGAATCCATGGTACCAATAGGACCGTTTAGAACACTGATGTGGAATGAATTCACTGATGTTTTTGAGTGTTTTGGTTGATTGTAATGTTTATATATATATATAATAATTAATATAATTTATGAATATTATTATTATTATTATTATTTGTGTTGTTGATATAGTGTATCTGTTGTATTTCATTTATTTTTATTTTTATGTTTTATTGAATTATCATGTTGATTTGTGGATCGTTTGTTCTCAGGGCACCATTGAGAATGAGACCATGGTTTCAATTGGGCTCGCCTGAATATATCAACTTCTTTTCTTTATCGAATCTAAACTTGTAGTAATCATGGATCAATACTGACCGGGCAACATTTTCTCAACTCCACATGGCAAAATTATGTTACGTTTTTCTCTCTTCCGTCAGGATATCTCGCATGGGGCCCTTAAAAGGCTAGGGCTAGACACACACACACACACAGATACACACACACACGCACACACAGACACAGACACAGACACAGGCACAGGCACACACACACACACACACACACACACACACACACACACACACACACACACACACACACACACACACACACACACACACACACACACACACACACACAGACACAGACACAGACACAGACACAGACACAGACACAGACACAGACACAGACACAGACACACACAGACACAGACACAGACACAGACACAGACACAGACACAGACACAGACACAGACACAGACACAGACACAGACACAGACACAGACACAGACAGGCACAGGCACAGGCACAGGCACAGGCACACACACACACACACACACACACACACAGATAGAGACACTAGAGCTAGCCATGATGATTTGTGAAGTGTGCTTGTTTTGCTCACCATGTTCAGTATTTCTGTTACTATATTAATCCATGGACAATCACCTGATCAGATCAATTTCTGTTACTATATTAATCCATGGACAATCACCTGATCAGATCAATTTCTGTTACTATATTAATCCATGGACAATCACCTGATCAGATCAATTTCTGTTACTATATTAATCCATGGACAATCACCTGATGAGATCAATTTCTGTTACTATATTAATCCATGGACAATCACCTGATCAGATCAATTTCTGTTACTATATTAATCCATGGACAATCACCTGATCAGATCAATTTCTGTTACTATATTAATCCATGGACAATCACCTGATGAGATCTATTTCTGTTACTATATTAATCCATGGACAATCACCTGATCAGATCAATTTCTGTTACTATATTAATCCATGGACAATCACCTGATCAGATGACGCCACTGATGATAAATAGGTTATGACGTTGGGACTTCCAGTGGGACTTCCAGTGGGGATGTCACAGTATCAAACATTATCTTGACAAGCTAATTCTCTGTTACTTCAGTGGCATGTGTTAGCCTGGGGCAGGGCTTTGACCAGGGTTTATTCAAGGTGATAATAATAATAATAATAATAATAATAATAATAATAATAATATTATATTATTCAAGGTGATGATGATGATGGGCTGAGAGGCTCAGGATATCTGACAGATATTTCTAGATGAATGTTTTTTGTCTTCGGGGGAGTCTGGGTGACGACGGCGGTTACAACACAGTGGATCAATTCCCTTCCCATTTCATATCCCAAATGGCACCCTATTCCCTAATTAAGTGCACTGCACTTTTGACCAGGGCCCATAGGTTCTGGTCAAAAGTAGTCCACTGTATAGTAAATGTAGGTGCCATTTGGGACGGAAGCCTGCCTCTCCTCTCTAGCTTCCTTTTAAAACCAGAAAGAAGTGCTATTTGTGATACAACAAGAGCTTGGCTGGGAACTCCAAATAAGGTCGAGGCACATCATGAGAAGGAATCCCCTTTAAAAACCTCCTCCCTCCGAAGCCTATGCTTCGGGCCTATGCTGTAATTTAGCCTCATTACAATTCTCATGCAGCCTCCATCAACACGTCACATCTAGACATGGTGTAGGACCAGACTGACTGACAAACCAATCAGGGCTCATTCTGTGCGCCAGGTGGTTTAGATGTTTTGATGCGTATGTTGTTGAATGAGGATAAGTCGTTAGTGTCTTGATTTGCTACGGATAAAGATTCTTCTTGTGAGTTACTTCAAGACAGCGTGCTAAAGTGAATTTAAACAATATTGCGTCAGAGAAATGCCCACGTACAGCGTTACTTCTTAAGAAGTAGGCACCGCATCTTACATTTTCTACAGTATATGAAGTCAGTGAGTTAAACATGTGGGGCTCAAAATAGGAGGGGCTGAAAACAGATGAGCCTGAATACAGATGGGGGGGAATACAGATGGGCCTGAATAAAGGTGGGGCTGAAAACAGGTGGGGCTCAAAACAGGTGGGGCTCAAAATAGGAGGGGCTGAAAACAGGTGGGGCTCAAAACAGGTGGGGATCAAAGTAGGAGGGGCTCAAAACAGGTGGGGCTCAAAATAGGAGGGGCTCAAAATAGGAGGGGCTGAAAACGGGTGGGGCTCAAAATAGGAGGGGCTGAAAACAGGTGGGGCTCAAAATAGGAGGGGCTGAAAACAGGTGGGGCTGAAAACAGGTGGGGATCAAAGTAGGAGGGGCTCAAAACAGGTGGGGCTCAAAATAGGAGGGGCTCAAAACAGGTGGGGCTCAAAACAGGTGGGGTTGAAAACAGGTGGGGCTGAAAACAGGTGGGGCTGAAAACAGGTGGGGCTGAAAACAGGTGGGGCTGAAAACAGGTGGGGCTGAAAACAGATGGGGCTCAAAACAGGTGGGGCTGAAAACAGGTGGGGCTGAAAACAGGTGGGGCTGAAAACAGGTGGGGTTGAACCCAGCGGGTGTTGAACACAGGTGGGGCTGAAAACAGGTGGGGCTGAAAACAGGTGGGGCTGAAAACAGGTGGGGTTGAACACAGGTGGGGTTGAACACAGGTGGGGCTCATGTTATTTTGGCATTAATAGGTGTCACATATCAGTTTGCAAACAATGTAAAAAATATATATAATTGAGTAAATAAAGCTGCATGCAAACAAACATGGTCTCTTTTTTGTTTTCTTGAGTAAGGCAGCTCCAAAATACAGGTGTTTCAGCCTAGCTCAGTGCTTTCTGTGGTGGTGGAGCAAGCCAGTGGAAAAACATTGGTTATTTTCTCTGGTTGCGCCATTATTACCTCAGTGTTCTGTCACTCATGGGGACACTATGTCACCACAAAATCTACGGAGAGAGCGCGATAATTCAAGCCCCTTCGGTGCAGCCATAGATTTACATTAGAAGTGCCCATCCAAGAAGGCTCAAGGTCATTGGCTGTAACTCTGATTGGACTGATCATGTCATACTTTCAAAATCTTAGCTAGCAAGGCAAATAAGCAGTCATCATCATGAATCACGTCAACAATCTACTGGAAAATCCTTTTCAATGCTTGTCATATGAAGAGAAATTACAGATTCATTTTATTATATTTCTTTCACCTTTATTTAACCAGGTAGGCCAGTTGAGAACACCTTTATTTAACCAGGTAGGCCAGTTGAGAACAAGTTCTCATTTTTCAACTGCGACCTGGCCAAGATAAAGCAAAGCAGTGCGACAAAAACAACAACACAAGTTACACATGGAATAAACAAACATACAGTAAACAACACAATAGAAAAGTATATAGACAGTGTGTGCAAATGTAGTAAGATTAGGGTGGTAAAGGCAATAAATAGGCCATAGTGGCGAAATAATGACAATTTAGCATTAGCACTGGAGTGGTAGATGTGCAAGTAGAGATACTGGGGAGCAAAAGAGCAAACAATATATATACTGTATATATAAAAAGATTAAAAAAATACATAAAAAAATATAATAGATAGAACATATTGATGCTCATAGGCTATTGGACATAAACATTACACAAGTTGGAAATTGCAAATTCAACAATGAGTGGTTTGGAAGGAATCAGTGGCTAACTGCAAGCACTGCAAAGCAATCACTAGCCTGCTATTCAGTTGAGAGGGTGTGTGGTCCAAGTCTGGGTTTAAGGGTCTCGTTTCCAAGCTTAAAAGGTTAAACATTCACTCACAACACATCATGGGCCAGAAAATGTTGAATACATTGGCCATGCTGTCAATCATGCCTGACTTCTGCCGCGTTCGAAACTACTGGAAACTGGAAACTGGGAATTCTTAGACTTCAGTGAGTTCAAGACTACTGGGAACTTACGTTTTGAACAGTCAACTTGGAATTCCAAATCGGAAACTCTGGCCTCTTTCTAGAGCTCCGACCTGAAGATCGCTAACGTTATGATTCAACCTTGTTTTTCCCCCAGAGTTCCCAGTTGTCTTGAAATCACCATAAATCCAGACTTTGTCAGACTTTGAGGACAAAGTTTGATGACAAAATTTGCCCACAAGAAGGACCGCCGTGCCGCCTTCCTGTTCAAATGAGCACAGAACAACAAGGTGTCCAAAAAGGTATTGTATGCTGCTGCATAAATGATGTAATATGCCAGGGAGATATGTATGTATACTGTAGCTAAGAAAGTAATACTAAGTGTATGTTGTGTAGTAAGGTGTTAGTAGCCCATGTGCCTCACCCTAATAATTTGGTCCCATTCCCCCTCATAATACTAAACGATATCATAACTGCCATCGATAAAAGACAGTACTGTGCAGCCGTCTTCATCGACCTTGCCAAGGCTTTCGACTCTGTCAATCACCATATTCTTATCGGCAGACTCAGTAGCCTCGGTTTTTCTGATGACTGCCGTGCCTGGTTCACCAACTACTTTTCAGACAGAGTTCAGTGTGTCAAATCGGAGGGCATGTTGTCCGGTCCTCTGGCAGTCTCTATGGGGGTAACTCAGGGTTCAATTCTCGGGCCGACTCTTTTCTCTGTATATATCAATGATGTTGTTCTTGCTCGCTGATAGCCAGCTGGTACGGTGGTAAGGATTCACTCCATGGTGCTGAAAACAAGGCTCTGCTGATAGCCAGGTGTAACGGTGGTAAGGATTCACTCCATGGTGCTGAAAACAAGGCTCTGCTGATAGCCAGGTGTAACGGTGGTAAGGATTCACTCCATGGTGCTGAAAACAAGGCTCTGCTGATAGCCAGGTGTAACGGTGGTAAGGATTCACTCCATGGTGCTGAAAACAAGGCTCTGCTGATAGCCAGGTGTAACGGTGGTAATGTGTTGGGACTCTGCTGTTGAGACAGCTTTATGTAGACCCTAACTGTTTGTGGGCACCGTTTGTCACCGTTGTAGTTCAATTAATGTATTGTTTAGTGTTGTGTTGTGTGGTGTGGTGGCTTTTAGTGGCTGGCATGCATCATTTATTTTTAGTTTTAGTTTTCCCCACCAAGATTGACATGCTAAAATCGCCACGGTATGAATTATAGATGTTAACTCTTTGTGGTTATATATGTTGCATGACACACTCCAACAGGGTTCTTTAGCCGTCCCCATAGAAGAATCCTTTTTTGGTTCCAGGTAGAACTCTTTTGAGATCCGTGAAGAAACCCTCTGTTTAAAGGGTTATACATGGAAATCATAAGGGTTATACTTGGTACCAAAAAGGGTTCTTCAAAGGGTTCTCCACTGAGGGAAGCCGAAGAACCCTTTTCGGTTCTATATATGCCATTTAGCAGACGCTTTTATCCAAAGCGACTTACAGTCATGTGTGCATACATTCTACGTATGGGTGGTCCCGGGGATCGAACCCACTACCCTGGCGTTACAAGCGCCATGCTCTACCAACTGAGCTACAGGGCCCCTAGATAGCACCTTTTATTCTAAGAGTGTACATACTGTAATGACATTCATTTGACCTCTTGATACAAAATCGTTTTTTAAAAACAACAACATGCAGTCCCATTCGACACAAATGCCCCATACACACTCAATATGTACTTTAGATGTATAACACCTTTGTATTAACCCAAGTGTGTACACGGGCCATACTGAGAAGAAACGTGGTGAATGAGGAGGTCATCTCTCTTTGTAATGTGTTTTCCAATCGTTCTGTCACTCACATTTGCAATGACATTCATGAGTGACAAAATAGTACAAAAAACAACAACAACGTGTAACATCGGTCACATTCATCCCAAACGGAGAGGAACATGGTGTGAACGAGGTCATCTCTCTACAGTAATGTGTGTTCATCCGTCCCAGTGCTGATAGTAAACGTCATGTTTGTGCGTGAGTTCCATCTTCCTCTCTCCAGCATTCCAGTAACAGGTCTCAGAGAGGTCAATTAACCAATAATGATGCAATAATGGGTTTTACTCGAAAACCACTTAATTGGATTTACACAAGCCAATGGGCTCTCAGATGACTCCTATTAGAGGATAAACTATTCCATATAATTTACTCTCATTCCTCATTTGATTTCTCTTGACTGGAAAAAGGCTTGGAGAAAATATATGAACAGTATCTTAGAGTGGATACGATGAGAGGGAGGGAGGCAGACAGACATTTAGACAAACGAAACAGACGGACCGCGGGCGGGCGTTGGGCGGATGGACAAACACAGAGACAGACAGACAGACAGAAAAAATGCAATTGCTTGCCTTTATAAGGGCTAAATCAATCAGATGTATATCCACATAGTGTTGTTTAGGCTGTGTTGGAGGTGGAGCTGTGTTAGAGCTGTCAAATCTACAAGCAGCTCGTTCCGTTACCTTATCGCAGACACTGCCAATTGGATGCAACTGACAAATCCCACGCAGCCGCGTTAGAAGTTCAAACACTTGAATTAGACTGATAGGCTTTAGATTCTCCGTCAAAATGAACATGAAAATATGCATTATCCTGACGTCAATGGTTTGACCTGAGAACATGCATTATCCTGACGCCAATGGTTTGACCTGAGAACATGCATTATCCTGACGCCAATGGTTTGACCTGAGAACATGCATTATCCTGACGCCAATGGTTTGACATTTGAGAGTCATTATTTCCAACAGCGATAGAGCCTACACTTTCTAGCGCCATTTTGAACTTCTAACTGGGTTGGGATAACAAGGAAGGGATTGGTTTGTGAGACACAAGAGCAGCCGCTCACCGATATGTCAGCTCATACCACAGTCACACCTCCAATACCAACAAAACATGTCGGAGGTCGGCCAGCTCTGGTTAAAGCTGGTTAACTCTTATTGAACACAGCCACCATACAGTCACAGTACATCCTCGCCTCTCTCTTCCCCATTATTCTCTACAGCCTCCCCAGCTTCTCCTTTACCCAAATCCAGAGAGCAGATGTTCTGAAAGAGCTGCAAAACCTGGACCCATACAAATCAGCTGGGCTTGACAATCTGGACCCTCTATTTCTGAAACTGTCCGCCGCCATTGTTGCAACCCCTATTACCAGCCTAATCAATCATCTGAGATCCCCAAGAATTGGAAAGCTGCCACAGTCATCCCCCTCTTCAAAGGGGGAGACACCCTGGACCCAAACTGTTACAGACCTATATCCATCCTGCCCTGCCTATCTAAGGTCTTCGAAAGCCAAGTCAACAAACAGATCACTGACCATCTCGAATCCCACCGTACCTTCTCCGCTGCGCAATCTGGTTTCTGAGCCGGTCACGGGTGCACCTAAGCCACGCTCAAGGTACTAAACGATATCATAACCGCCATCGATAAAAGACAGTACTGTGCAGCCGTCTTCATCGACCTGGCCAAGGCTTTCGACTCTGTCAATCACAATATTCTTATCGGCAGACTCAGTAGCCTCGGTTTTTCTAATGACTGCCTTGCCTGGTTCACCAACTACTTTGCAGACAGAGTTCAGTGTATCAAATCGGAGGGCATGTTGTCCGGTCCTCTGGCAGTCTCTATGGGGGTACCACAGGGTTCAATTCTCGGGCCGACTCTTTCCTCTGTATACATCAATTTTATTTTATTTTATTTTATTAGGATCTCTTTTAGTTCCCATTTGGACTAATCTTCCAAGAGTCCTTAACATTAAAATACAATTTATAATACAAACACACTTTCACATATAACACACTATTACAAACATACATAATACACTAGCATAATGATCCAATAAATACTCAATCTAAAAGAATATTGATTCTTCATCTACTATAGTCCCACAACATCAATATATTAATGATGTTGCTCTTGCTGCGGGCAATTCCCTGATCCACCTCTATGCACACGACACCATTATGTATACTTCTGGCCCTTCCTTGGACACTGTACTATCTAACCTCCAAATTTTTTAATTTTTTTACAATTTTACCTTTATTTAACCAGGCAAGTCAGTTAAGAACACATTCTTATTTTCAATGACGGCCTGGGAACAGTGGGTTAACTGCCTGTTCAGGGGCAGAACGACAGAACTTGTCAGCTCGGGGGTTTGAACTCACAACCTTCCGGTTATTAGTTGAACGCTCTAACCACTAGGCTACCCTGCCACCCCCAAATGAGCTTCAATGCCATACAACACTCCTTCCATGGCCTCCAAATGCTCTTAAACGCTAGTAAAACCACTGCCTGCACCCGCACACCCGACTAGCATCACCACCCTGGATGGTTCCGACCTAGAATATGTGGACATCTATAAGTACCTAGGTGTCTGGCTAGACTGTAAACCCTCCTTCCAGACTCATATCAAACATCTCCAATCCAAAATCAAATCTAGAGTCAGCTTTCTATTTCGCAACAAAGCCTCCTTTACTCACGCCGCAAAACTTACCCTAGTAAAACGGACTATCCTACCGATCCTCGACTTCGGCAATGTCATCTACAAAATAGCTTCCAATACTCTACTCAGCCAACTGGATACAGTTTATCACAGTGCCATCCATTTTGTTACTAAAACACCTTATACCACCCACCACTGCGACCTGTCTGTTCTAGTCGGCTGGCCCTCGCTACATATTCGTCGCCAGACCCACTGGCTCCAGGTCATCTACAAATCCATGCTAGGTAAAGCTCCGCTTTATCTCAGTTCACTGGTCACGATGGCAACACCCACCCGCTGTACGTGCTCCAGCAGGTGTATCTCATTGATCATCCCTAAAGCCAACACCTCATTTGGCCGCCTTTCCTTCCAGTTCTCTGCTGCCTGGGACTGGAACGAATTGCAAAAATATCTGAAGTTTTATTTCCCTCACCAACTTTAAACATCTGCTATCTGAGCAGCTAACCGATCGCTGCTGCTGTACATAGTCCATCAGTATATAGCCCACCCAATTTACCTGCCTCATCCCCATACTGTTTTTATTTTATTTACTTTTCTGCTCTTTTGCACATCAGTATCTCTACCTGCACATGTTCATCTGATCATTTATCACTCCAGTGTTAATCTGCTAAATTGTAATTATTCCCTCCTATGGCCTATTTATTGCCTATCTCTTCATGCCTTTTGCACACAATGTATAAAGATTATTTTTTTTCTACTATGTTATTGACTTGTTTATTGTTAACTCCATGTGTAACTCTGTGTTGTTGTCTGTTCACACTGCTATGCTTTATCTTGGCCAGGTCGCAGTTGCAAATGAGAACTTGTTCTCAACTAGCCTACCTGGTTAAATAAAGGTGAAATAAAATAATAAAATACAGTCACTTATTATTAACAGCGGCCAGCAATTAAATAACGGCAGAGGAGAAGACAACTGACATTGTTGGTGAGGGGGCAATCATAAGTGTGTGATAACAGTAATGAATTTTTTAAAGTTTACTTTAGATATTATTGACCTCCGATAATAATTACACTGAACAAAAAAAATTATTAAAAATGCAACATGCAACAATTTCATGAATTTTACTGAGTTACTGTTCGTATAAGGAAATCAATCAATCTATGGATTTTCACATGACTGTGAATTAGTGGCGGTCTTGTCATTTAAAATGAGGAAGGATGATGCTTTCTTTTTTTAATGAGCATTGCCTTATTTCTATTACAGCATATTGGATGACTGTCATTCATTTTCCATTCACCCAGTTCAACATAACATCGATTGGTTTAGGCTACTACATGATACTCAAAATGTCCCTCATGGCTACAACCTACCGTATGAATGAAAGTTTAAAGCGTACGTGCACACAGGTCAAGAGAAAATGTTGAGGTGACAGACAAGTGATACATGGACATTCAATACCCTCTTAATGGCTGATCTAGGGTGCAATCGTTAGTTCAACAGTTGCAAAAGAGAGTTTCTATTGGACAAATTCAGGTATGTTTATCCCAGTTTCATTCCGTTTGCTTCCTTTTAAGAAATGTTTTTTCATTGGAATCAGTGGAGCGAACCTCTGAAGATGTTATTGACATACATGGCAGCTCTGCTTCTAGCTACTAAGTAACGTTGCAGTATTTTGTTTTATCCCTGGACAATAAAGTAGACAAGCTCAGGGCGATGATCTCCTTCCAGAGAGACATCAGGGACTGTAACATACTCTGTTTCTGTCACGCTCTGACCGTAGAGATCCTTTATTCTCTGTTTTGGGTTAGTTTGGGGTGTGACTAAGGTGGGCATTCTAGTTTCTTTATTTCTAGGTTGGCCTGGTATATGGTTCCCAATCAGAGGCTGTCTATCGTTGTCTCTGATTGGGGATCATACTTAGGCAGCTTTTTCCCACCTGTTGGTTGTGGGATCTTGTTTGTGTAGTTGCTGTTGAGCATAACTTCACGATCGGTTCTTTCTTCTGTATTGCTTTGGTGAGTTTCCTAAATTAAACATGTGGAACTCTACGCACGCTGCACCTTGGTCCGTTTATTTACAACAACGATTGTGACAGTTTCACAGAATCATGGCTCTCTCCGGATATACTCTCTCCGTCCATACAGCCAGCTGGGTTCTCAGTCCATCTCTCTCCGGATATACTGTCTCCGTCCATACAGCCAGCTGGGTTCTCAGTCCATCTCTCTCTGGATATACTCTCTCCGTCCATACAGCCAGCTGGGTTCTCAGTCCATCTCTCTCCGGATATACTCTCTCCGTCCATACAGCCAGCTGGGTTCTCAGTCCATCTCTCTCCGGATATACTCTCTCCGTCCATACAGCCAGCTGGGTTCTCAGTAAATCTTTCAGACAGGAATAAAGAACTCTCTGGGAAGAAGAAAGGCGGTGAAGTATGTTTCATGATTAACTAATCATTGTGTGATTGTGATAACGTTCAGGAACTCAAGTTCTTTTGTTCAGCCGACCTAAAATACCTCACAATCAAACGTCCTCAGAGTATGCGCAGACCAGTTGGCTGGAGTGTTTACGGACATATTCAATCTCTTCATATCCCAGTCTGCTGTCCCCACTTGTTTCAAAATGTCAACCATTGTTCATGAAAGCAAAAGTAACTGAACTAAATGACTATCGTCCTGTATCACTCACTTCTGTCATCATGAAGTGCTTTGAGAGGCTAGTTAACCTCTTAGGTCGACCCGACATGCAGTCGTCCCATCTAGACATCTGGAAATGCAATTGCTCTACACTAAATGCTAATAGCACTCGTTAAAACTCAAACGTTCATTAAAACACACATGCAGGGTACTTAATTAACGCTACACTCGTTGTGAATCCAGCCAACAAGTCAGATTTTTAAAATGCTTTTCGGCAAAAGCATGAGAAGCTATTATCTGATAGCATGCAACAACCCTAAAGACCCGAAGGGGACGTAAACAAAATAATTAGCATAGTCGGCACTACACAAAATGCAGAAATAAAATATAAAACATTCATTACCTTTGACGATCGTCTTTGTTGGCACTCCTAGATGTCCCATAAACATCACTATTTGGTCTTTTTTTCAGATTAAATCGGTCCATATATAGCCAAGATATCGATCTATGAAGACTATGTGATCAAGGAAAAAAACAGCGTTTTATAACGCAACGTCATTTTTTAAAATTAAAAAAGTCGACGATAAACTTTCACAAAACACTTCAAAATACTTTTGTAATGCAACTTTAGGTATTAGTAAACGTTAATAATCGATCACATTGATCACGAGGCGATGTATATTCTATAGCTCTCCGTCTTGAAATAATGTCCGGATAAATCTCAACCAAAATATCCGGTCGGAGACCGGAAAAAATGGGCTGTCTCTTCTTCATTGGACCAAGAAACAAAGCCTAGGCAATTGACAAGACTGTTGACATCGTGTGGAAGCTGTAGGAATTGCAATCTCGGCTCCAGGTAATGTGGTTCCCATTCAACAATACATTCAAGTGGCGCATTGATATATTTTCCAAATTTCAGTGATCAGATTTTCCTGCGCTTTTCGATGAAACGCACGTTCTGTTATAGTCACAGGCGTGATTTAACCAGTTTTAGAAACGTCTGAGTGTTTTCTATCCACACATACTAATCATATGCATATACTATATTCCTGGCATGAGTAGCAGGGCGCTGAAATGTTGCGCGATTTTTAACAGAATGTTCGAAAAAGTAGGGGGTAGGATCAACAGGTTAAGGATCATATCACCTCCACCTTACCTGGCAACCTACATCCACTACACACCGCCCCAAAAGATCCATAGATGATGCAATCGCCATCGCATTGCACACTGCCCTATCCCATCTTGACAAGAGGAATACTTATGTAAGAATGCTGCTTATTGACTATAGCTCAGTCTTCAACACAATAATACCCTCAAAGCTGGCAACTGGGTCCTGGATCTCCTAACAGGCCGCTCCCAGATGGTGAAGGTAGGAAACAACACCTCCACTACGCTGATCTTCAACACAGGGGTCCCATAAGGGTGCATACTCAGCCACATCCTGTACTCCCTGTTCACCCATGACTGCGTGACCATGCACGCCTCCAACTAATTCATACATTTTGCAGACGACACAACAGTAGTAGGCCTGATTGCCAACAATGATGAGACGGCCTACAGGGAGGAGGCGAGGGTCCTGGTGGAGTGGTGCCAGGAAAATAATCTCTCCCTCAACGTCAACAAAATGAAGGAGCTGATCGTGGAATTCCATCCATATCCACATCTACAGGACTGCAGTGGAGAAGGTGAAAAGCTTCAAATTCTTCAGAGTACACATTACTGACAATCTGAAATGGTCCACCCATACAGACAGTGTGGTGAAGAAGGCTCAACAGTGCCTCTTCAACCTCGGGAGGCTGAAGAAATTTGGCTTGGCTCCTAAGACCCTCACAAACTTGTACAGATTCACAATTGAATGTATCCTGTCGGGCTGTATCACCATCTGGTATGGCAACTGCACTGCCAGCAACTGCAGGGCTCTCGAGAGGGTGGTGGGGTCTGCCAAACACATCACCGGGGGCACACTTCCTGCCCTCCAGGACACCTGCCGCAACCGATGTCACAGGAAGTCCAAAAAGAAAATCAAGGACATCAAAAGCACGGGCCATGGCCTGTTCACCCCGATATCATCCAGAAAGTGAGGTCAGTACAGGTGCATCAAAGCTGGGACCGAGAGTCTGAAAAACAGCTTCTATCTCAAGGCCATCAGTCTGTTAAATAGCCATCACTAGCCGGCAACTCAACCCTCCACTTAGAGGCTGCTGCTCTGTGTACATAGACATGAAATCACTGGTCACTTTAATAATGGAACACCAGTCACTTGAATAATGTTTACATACTACTTTACTCATTTCATAGGGATCAACCGCCTTGATTTGGTCTTTAAAATTGTGTTTTTTTACTTTGGATTAAAGCAGAGACAGAGCTACAAAATGGTATATCATACACTGAATTTGAGGAACAAGGGGAAAGTAATTCTGCTTTGAAAGTTGATAAATTTGCAACTTCACTTTTGAGAAAATGGCCTTTGAATGTTTTGGTACCTACTGGAGAGCTCTTCTTTGTCTACACCCATCGTTCACACCCTCTTAAGCTTTAGCCCCACCCACCTCTTCAAGGCTTAATCCGAGGGTTCTGTCCTAACAACAACAGTCAAGCACTCAAGCTAACTGGCAATAGTGAGAGAACAGCTCACTGACCATTTTACTCGCCCTAGCAGAGCTGGTTAGGCTGTTTAATGTTTTCCAGAGTGTTGGGCACTGCAACTGTGCTGCTGGCAGCAACATTTTACATTTGTTTGCCAAAGTTACTGACACCGGCCATATTCAATGGGTGAATGGGTGATCTTCCTGTCTGGGTTGGCGGCCCCCTTGGGTTGTGCCGTGGTGGAGATCTTTGTGGGCTATACTCGGCCTTGTCTCAGGATGGTAAATTGGTGGTTGAAGATATCCCTCTAGTGGTGTGGGGGCTGTGCTTTGGCATAGTGGGTGGGGTTATATCCTTCCTGTTTGGCCCCTGGGGTTTCATCGGATGGGGCCACAGTGTCTCCTGACCCCTCCTGTTTATGCTGCAGTAGTTTGTGTCGCGGGGCTAGGGTCAGTTTGTTATATCTGGAGTACTTGTCCTGTCTTATCCGGTGTCCTGTGTGAATTTAAGTATGCTCTCTCTAATTCTCTCTTTCTCTCTTTATTTCTCTCTTTCGGAGGACCTGAGCTGTAGGACCATGCCTCATGACTACCTGGCATGATGACTCCTTGCTGTCCCCAGTCCACCTGGCCGTGCTGCTGCTCCAGTTTCAACTGTTCTGCCTGCGGCTATGGAATCCTGACCTGTTCACCGGACATGCTACCTGTCCCAGACCTATTATTTGACCATGCTGGTCATTTATGAACATCTTGGCCATGTTCTGTTATAATCTCCACCCGGCACAGCCAGAAGAGGACTGGCCATCCCTCATAGCCTGGTTCCTCTCTAGGTTTCTTCCTAGGTTTTGGCCTTTCTAGGGAGTTTTTCCTAGCCAACGTGCTTCAATACCTGCATTGCTTGCTGTTTGGGGTTTTAGGCTGGGTTTCTGTACAGCACTTTGAGATATCAGCTGATGTACGAAGGGCTAGATAAATAAATTTGTTTTGATTTGTTGAGCGTTCCTAAATTCGTCAGTTATTCTGCGCTCTGGCACACTCAGACGAGATTTCTCTGAAATCGGAGTAGATAGCCAGAGTGAATTTATCAGCTACTTCTATCACCAGTTGTTGCAGTCTTTTGTTAAGGCAAGTAGCTGGCTAGCTAGGTAAACAATGAACCATAATCCCAACTCCTGATGTTACTACTGTGCATGAATCCAGCTAACATTGGATGGGTAGAGATACGAATAATAAAATCATACACATAATGTTAGCTAGCTAGCTAACAGTACACTTTAACTTGAAATGAAAATGAGTTTTTGCCAATTTGAAATGTGTAATATCTGAAAATGTAGCTAGCTAGACTATCTTACGCATATACATCATGGATGGACACTTCTCCCTGTCACGGTATGCCATGGTTCCCCTTAGTTTGAAGATGTAATCCTGTGTTTTCCTTAACTTATCTCCTTAGCTATCATACTCTAATTCCACTGATTTCAAAACTCAGACCTCCAGAAGTGGAGAGCAGCACTTATCCAGATCTACTACGCGATAAAAACAATTTAAAACCTCGTTAGAAAGGATTACCTAAACATACTGACCAGCTCAAATAGACAGAAGCATGCTGTATGGCAGACCAATCCAAACTCATCTCTCGGCATGTCCAACCCCCTCATTATCTCAGCCAATCATGGCTAGCGCGAAGGTTGCTGACTTTTTTCTGTGTTCCAGAAGGCATTTCTTCTGATTCCTGCTTACAAGCAAAAACTAAAGTAGGAAGCACCAGTGACTCGGTCAATAAAGAAGTGGTCAGATGACACAGATGCTAAGCTACAGGACTGTTTTGGTAGCACAGACTGGAATATGTTCTGGGATTCTTCCAATGGCATTGAGGAGTACACCACATCAGTCAATGGCTTCATCAATAAGTGCATCGATGACGTCGTCCCCACAGTGACCATACATACATACATACATACATACATACATACATACATACATACATACATACATACATACATACATACATACATACATACATACATACATACATACATACATACATACATACATACATACATACATACATACATACATACATACATACATACATACATACATACATACATACATACATACATACATACATACATACATACATACATACATACATACATACATACATACATACATACATACATACATACATACATACATACATACCCCAACCAGGATTACAGGCAACATCTGCACTGAGCTAAAGGGTAGAGGAGTGGGTCTGTAACCCGCTATGCCCTTAGACGAACCATCAAACAGGCAAAGTCTCAATACAGGACTAAGATTGAATCGTACTAAACCGGCTCTGATGCTCGTCGGATGTGGCAGGGCTTGCAAACTATTACAGACTACAAAGGGAAGCAAAGCAACGAGCTGCCCAGTGACACAAGCCTACAGATGAGCTAAATTACTTCTATGCTTGCTTCGAGGCAAGCAACACTGAAGCATGCATGAGAGCATCAGCTGTTCCGGACGACTGTGTGATCACGCTCTCCGTAGCCGATGTGAGTAAGACCTTGAAACAATTCAACATTCACAAGGCCGCGGGGCCAGACGGATTACCAGGACTTGTACTCCGAGCATGCACTGACCAACTGGCAAGTGTCTTCACTGACATTTTCAACCTGTCCATGACTGAGTCTGTAATACCAACATGTTTCAAGCAGACCACCACAGTCCCGTACCCAAGAACACTAAAGTAACCTGCCTAAATGACTACTGACCCATAGCACTCACATCTGAGCCATGAAGTGCTTTGAAAGGCTGGTCATAGCTCACATCAACACCATTATCCCAGAAACCCTAGACCCACTCCAATTTGCATTACGCACCAACAGATCCACAGATGATGCCATCTCTATTGCACTCCACACTGCCCTTTCCCATCTGGACACAAAAAAACACACCTACTTGAGAACGCTGTTAATTGACTACAGCTCAGCGTTCAACCCCATAGTGCCCTCAAAGCTCATCACTAAGCTAAGTCCCTAATAATTGTCAAAGACTCCAGCCACCCTAGTCATAGACTGTTCTCTCTGCTACCACACCTCAAGCGGTACCAGAGCACCAAGTCTAGGCCCAAAAGGCTTCTTAACAGCTTCTACCCCCAATCCATAAGATTCCTGAACAGCTAATAAAATGGCTGGACTATTTGCGTTGGCCCCCCCACTCCCTCCCACCCCCTCTTTTATACTGCTGCTACTCTCTGGTTATTATCTATGCATAGTCACTAATTATAGCCTCGCTGCTGTTATGTTACTGCTGCTCTTTAACTATATGTTATTTATATTTTGTACTTATTTTACTTTATACACTGATTTTGCCTAATACTGCATTGTTGGCATTTCACTGTAAGGTGAAACACTTGTTGTAGTCAGCGCACGTGACAAATAACATTTGATTTGATTTGATTTAATACCAGCTGCAACCTCTTATTACGGATCCGCCCCTTTTTTTCAATTTTCGCCTAAAATGACACACCCAAATGTAACTGCCTGTAGCTCAGGCCCTGAAGCAAGGATATACATTTTTTGGTACCATTTGAAAGGAAACACTTTGAAGTTTGTGGAAATGTGAAAGGAATGAATGTAGGAGAATTCAACATATTAGATCTGGTAAAAGATAATACAAAGAAAAAAATTGTTTAAAAAAACAATTGTTCAATAATCTTTGAAATGCAACAGAAAAGCCATCATATATTATTCCAGTCCAGGTGCAATTTAGATTTTGAACACTAGATGGCAGTAGTGTATGTGCAAACTTTTATTCTGATTCAATGAACCATTGCATTTCTGTTCAAAATGTTATATCAAGACTGCCCAAATGTGCCTAATTTGTTTATTAATAACTTTTCATGTTCAAAACTGTGCTATTTCCTCAAACAATTGCATGGTATTATTTCATTGTAATAGCTACTGTAAATTGGACAGTGCAGTTAGATTAGCAAGAATTCAAGCTTTCTGAAAATATGTCCTGGGAATTGTTCTTGTTACTTAGCCTACGTTAGCTCAACCGTCCCGCAGGGGACCCACCAATCCTGAAGAAGAGTTTATCTGGACCTGCAGTCTTTTTAGTGTCTATTGCCTTTAGAGCTTTATTGACCTCAGTATAAGAAACATGCTCAAAGTTAAAATGATTCACATGAGGGTCTATATCTTAGTTGACTGTAACAGAGCTAACATTAGAGGCCTGGGCCCCACCATTATCAACACCTGAACCAGCATGTATAACGTGCTTGTTAAAACCCCTACAATATGAGCTTCATCCTTCACTTCATTAGAATCCCTCATTAAATGGCCAGGAAGGCCAGAGGAGACATAAAAAAAATATATAAAAAAAAAAATTTAAAAAAATAAAAATAAAAAAATATGCCATTTAGCAGACGCTTTTATCCAAAGCGACTTACAGTCATGTGTGCATACATTCTACGTATGGGTGGTCCCGGGGATCGAACCCACTACCCTGGCGTTACAAGCGCCATGCTCTACCAACTGAGCTACAGAAGGACAGATCCTGATTCTGATTCGATTAGCTTCCAGAACTTCGTAGGGTTGTTTAGGTTCTCTGTGACTGCTTTTAGATAGAAATCTGATTTGGACTTCCTGATTAATCCTGTGCATTTGTTTCTTAGCGCTCAGAAGGAGGCCTTCCACTGATTCAAAATGTATTCACAGCGTCATGCTTATCACAAATGAACACAAATTTCACGTAAAAATAGTCCCAGGCAGTGTCAACATCAGGAATCAGACTTAATCTGTCAATTTTATGGTACAGATCATGTAAGAACGCTTGCTCATCAAACTGTCTAAAATGTATTTAAAAAATTAACAGAGTTTGGCTTTGGTCATTTTTGTTTTTCTAAAACAAGCAATTCCACAGTGATCACTGACATCATTACAGAATAGCCCAGGCGATGTGTATTTGTGACTGGTTCACCAACTACTTGTGTCAAATCGGAGGGCCTGTTGTCTAGACCTTTGGCAGTCTCTTTGGGGGTTCCAGAGGGTTCAGTTCTCGTGCCGACTCTTTTCTCTGTATATATCAACAATGTCGCTCTTGCGACATGATTCCCTGATCCACCTCTACGCAGACGACACCATTCTGTATACATCTGGCCCTTCTTTGGGCACTGTGTATTTGTGAGGGGTATTCGTTAGAAGAATGTCCAGAAGCGTTGATTTGTTAGGTGCTTTGGGATTTGGTCTTGAAGGAGCATTAATTAATTGTGTAAGATTCAGAGAGTCACACAGTTATTTAAAAGAGTCCGATACAGATGTAAGCATGTCCCAGTTCAAGTCTCCTAAAAGATGGTCCTCACCTTCCTCCTCTGAGGAGCTTAAACTGCTGGGAATACAGATATGCATGTGTTGGTCAAAGATGTTTTTTTTAATTAAGGTAGGGACGTGGATCAGAAAACCAGTCAGCATCTGGTGTGTCCATAATTTGCCTCATGCAGCGTGACACATCTCCTTCGCATACAATTGATCGCGCTGTTGATTGTGGCCTGTGGAATGTTGTCCCACTCCGCTTCAATGGCTGTGCGAAGTTGATGGATATTGGTGGAAACTGGAACACACTGTCGTACACGTCGATTCAGAGCATCCCAAACATGCTCAATGGGTGTGATGTCTGGTGAGTATACAGGCCTTGGAAGAACTGAGGAATTTTTAGCTTCCAGGAATTGTGTACAGATCCTTGCAACACGGGGCCGTACATTATCCTGCTGAAACATGAGGTGATGGTCGCGGATGAATGGCATGACAACGGGCCTCGGGGTCTCGTCAAGGTATCTCTGTGCATTCAAACTGCCATCGATAAAATACAATTGTGTTCGTTGTCCGTAGCTTATGCCTGCCCGTAAAATAACCCCACTTCCACCATGGGGCACTCTGTTCACAACGTTGACATTAGCAAACCACTCGCCCACACGAAGCCATACACGCTGTCTGCCATCTGCCCGGTACAAATATAAATACATAGAAATATAGGTAGATATAATATAGGTAAAAAAATAGGTAGAAATCAGGATTTATCCGTGAATAGAGCTCTTCTCCAGCATGCCAGCGGCCTTTGAAGGTGAGAATTTGCTCACTAAAATTGGTTACGCCGTTGAACTGCAGTCAGGTCAATGCCCCGGTGAAGATGACAAGTATGCAGATGAGCTTCCCTGAGACGGTTTCTGACAGCTTGTGAAAAAATGATTTGGTTGTGCAAACCCACAGGTTCATCAACTATCAACCATCTGGTCTCAGATGATCCCGCATGTGTAGAAACCAGATGTGGAGGTCCTGGGCTGGCGGGGTAACACGTGGTCTGCAGAGGCTAGTTGGACGCACTGCCAAATTCTCTGAAACGACTTTGGAGGTGGCTTATGGTAGAGAAATTAACATTCAAATTCTCTGGCAGCAGTTCTGGTGGACATGCCAATTTCACGCTCCCTCTAAACTTGAGGCATCTGTGGCATTGTGTTGCGTGATAAAACTGTACATTTGAGTGGGCTTTTATTGTCCCCAGCACAAGGTGTACTTGTGTCATGATCATGCTGTTTAAACAGCTTCTTGATATGCCACACCTGGTAGGTGGATGGATTATCTTAAAACATGTGAAATGCTCACTAACAGGGATGTAAACAATTTGGTGCACCAAATATGAGAGAAATAAGCTTTTTTTTGCATATGGAGCATTTCTAGTGTGGCAGGGTAGACTAGTGGTTAGAGTGTAGAGGTGGCAGGGTAGTCTAGTGGTTAGAGTGTAGAGGTGGCAGGGTAGTCTAGTGGTTAGAGTGTAGAGGCGGCAGGGTAGCCTAGTGGTTAGAGTGTAGAGGAGGCAGGGTAGCCTAGTGGTTAGAGTGTAGAGGCGGCAGGGTAGCCTAGTGGTTAGAGTGTAGAGGAGGCAGGGTAGCCTAGTGGTTAGAGTGTAGAGGCGGCAGGGTAGCCTAGTGGTTAGAGTGTAGAGGCGGCAGGTAGCCTAGTGGTTAGAGTGTAGAGGCGGCAGGTAGTCTAGTGGTTAGAGTGTAGAGGCGGCAGGTAGCCAAGTGGTTGGAGTGTAGAGGCGGCAGGTAGCCAAGTGGTTGGAGTGTCGGGGCGGCAGGGTAGCCTAGTGGTTAGAGTGTAGAGGCGGCAGGGTAGCCAAGTGGTTAGAGTGTAGAGGCGGCAGGGTAGCCAAGTGGTTAGAGTGTAGAGGCGGCAGGGTAGCCTAGTGGTTAGAGTGTAGAGGCGGCAGGTAGCCAAGTGGTTGGAGTGTCGGGGCGGCAGGGTAGCCTAGTGGTTAGGGCATTGGACTTGCAAGTTCAAACCCCCGAGCTGACAAGGTACAAATCTGTCATTCTGCCCCTGAACAGGCAGGGGGAGAGAGAGGCTGGAGAGATAGGCCATCATTGAAAATAAGAATTTGTTCTTTAACTGACTTGCTTAGTTAAATAGAGATAAAATAAAAATTATGGGATCTTTTAATTTCAGCTCATGAAACATGGGACCAACACTTTACATGTTGCGTTTATATTGTTTGATCAGTGCATAAAGGACATTAACATTCTCTTTTGGGCAGGAACATGTTACTACTACAGTCAAAAGGTGCTATCTAGAACCTAAAATGGTTATTTGGCTGTTCCTATAGGAGAACCTTTTGAAGAACCCTTTTGAGTTCCATGTAGAACCCTTTCCGCAGAGGGTTCTACATGGAACCAAAAGAGTTCTACCTGGAACCCAAAAGGTTTCTCCTATGGGGACAGCTAAAGAACCCTTTAGGAAACCCTTTTTTTCTAAGAGTGTAGTGCCTGGGTATGCAGAACATGTGATTTCCTTTTTCTTAAGACAAAGCTTTATCGAGACAAAAGCCAAATGCCATTGATTAAGTCGCTGACATTCACTGACCTACTTCTCTTAAAAATTGACCTACATTACTCAGAAGGTGCCAGATCAGACACAGTATTATCCATGATTCAGCCAGTAAGGTCACAGCAAAGTCGAGAGCCGGTCTCACCAGTTAACTTCTAATAAACTAAAAGATGGGGTGGAAAATAGGACGTTAATAAAGATTCGATTGGCTGAAATATTACACACTTAATCCTTAAGTGGTCTTAGAGTTTGATTGGTCACTAAGTCAAAACGTGGAATAGAAGGCAGGGCCGCCTGGTAGGTCGCCATATTTCGCCCTCCTCCTCCTGCTGTCTGCTCCATAGGAGAGAATGGATGCACCTCAATTTACACCCTTTTTCTTATTGCTCTGTTCACAACCTTTGAAACGTTTCTATAGCTCACCTCCACTAAACAGGAAAGAGTGGTTGTGTCTCAAATGAAACCCTGTTGCATTATTCTGACTGAAGCCCTACAGTACGTAACTGAGACAGATTGTTTGAAAAATAAATGTTCCTATTTCGAACAGTTAATGAACAATGCTAACTGATGAGGAATAAAACAGAGAACCAACCTCATGGGGTTAATATCTCACGAGCTGTACTTCTGAAATATGTTCTATGGTGTTTATTAGTGATATTCCAACAGTCCCTTGGTGTGAATAATTTCTCTTAGGATGGAAATACAATTTCCATGTTAAGTAGTTTCCTTCTCTGCACTTGTGAATTGAGAATTGAACGGTTTGAAAGAGAATAACACTCATGTGCCCACATGCAAGAGAAGAGCTTTTCTGGTGAGAGATTTGATAAGGTTTCAGACCTATTTCCATTTCTGCTGTCTTCTTGAATTAATTCATCTAGCTAATATCTTGAATAACAAAGCTAGACCAATTGTATTATGTTAATTACATTTGGAAATCAAAGTATAATTTCAGAATCCCTGCAAACCAAGACTGCATTTTATATGTGTAAATATGCATGGGTATCGTTCATTTGTAATTTTCAAAAGAAATCAATAAACAGATTCCGTTGGACACCTGTACATTATTTTTTGTTGTTGTCAATTAAACCGGTTTCTTCTGAATCTAAAATTCCACACTTCCCCATCTTTTTTTGGAACTCAGAACCTGGAACACGTAGAACACGTAGAACATCAAGGCGTTCTGTTGCTTCCATCAGCTTCAATCAAGCTTCAGGACCGCAGTAGATGTCCGATACTGTTGATGAAAAGAGGACTGACTGCAGTTCTGGCTCATGAAGAAAGTAGAATGGTAGTGGAGCAGTAAGACAAGTGGAGGAAGTTTCCCAAAAGGAGTGAAAGAAGGTCACGCTGGCTGCAGCTAATTAACAGGCTTCATTCTTTTGGGGAAAAACATGCAAACGTGTATGTTGAAGAAAATGCACTCACATTTTACCTGGAAAGGCTGTTTCCATAGAATTAACTTGTGAGTCAGACTGTCAATATTTTTCATGTCTTTCCAATGTTCAGTGTTTCTGCCCTTCAGATGTCAAAGGCCTTCAGAGGCCTTCAGATGTCAGAGGCCTTCAGATGTCAGAGGCCTTCAGAGGCCTTCAGATGTCAAAGGCCTTCAGATGTCAGAGGCCTTCAGAGGCCTTCAGATGTCAAAGGCCTTCAGAGGCCTTCAGATGTCAGAGGCCTTCAGAGGCCTTCAGATGTCAGAGGCATTCAGAGGCCTTCAGATGTCAGAGGCCTTCAGAGGCCTTCAGAGGCCTTCAGATGTCAGAAGCCTTCAGAGGCCTTCAGAGGCCTTCAGAGGCCTTCAGATGTCAGAGGCCTTCAGAGGCCTTCAGATGTCAGAAGCCTTCAGAGGCCTTCAGATGTCAAAGGCCTTCAGAGGCCTGCCCGTATTTTACATAAACAATAGGGCTCTGGTCAAACATAGTCCAATACGTAGGGAATAGGGTGCTATTTGGGACGAACGTTAAGAGTTTAACTTCAAGTTTGACATGTTGAACTTTGACCTCTGGTGAAAACTAGCTAGCTGTAGCTGTAATGACAGTGGCTGGTGGGTTGCCATTAACATTGTCCACAACAGCACCCATACTAAAACACAGTGTAACGGCTTTCTTGTAGTGAAGGAGAGTCGGACCAAAATGCAGCGTGATGATGATTCATGATATTTTAATGAAGGGAAAAACTATACATGAAGAAACTACAAAATAATGAAATGTGAAAACCGAAACAGCCCGATCTGGTGCAAACACAAAGACAGGAACAATCACCCACAAAACAATCAAAGAATATGGCTGCCTAAATATGGTTCCCAATCAGAGACAACGATACACACCTGCCTCTGATTGAGAACCACTCCAGACAGCCATAGACTTTGCTAGATAACCCCACTAAGCCACACACCCAACACCCCACAAAACCCCAAGAGAAAACACACCACAATAAACCCATGTCACACCCTGGCCTGACCAAATAAATGAAGACAAACACAATATATTACAACCAGGGTGTGACAGAACCCCCCCCCCTAAGGTGTGGACTCCCGGACGCACAGCAAAACAATAGGGAAGGGTCCGGGTGGGCGTCTGTCCATGGTGGCGGCTCCGGCGCGGGACGTGGACTCCACTCAATCAATGTCTTAGTCCCTCCTCCTCGCGTCCTAGGATAGTCCACCCTCGCCACCGACCATGGCCTAGTAGTCCTCACCCAGAACCCCACTGGACTGAGGGGCAGCTCGGGACTGAGGGGCAGCTCGGGACTGAGGGGCAGCTCGGGACTGAGGGGAAGCTCGGGACTAAGGGGAAGCTCGGGACTAAGGGGAAGCTCGGGACTGAGGGGAAGCCCAGCACTGAGAGGAAGCCCAGCACTGAGAGGAAGCCCAGCACTAAGAGGAAGCTCAGGCAGGTAGTTGGCTTCGGCAGATCCTGGCTGGCTGGCGGATCTGGAAGAGTCTGGTTGACTGGCGGATCTGGAAGTGTCTGGTTGACTGGCGGATCTGGAAGTGTCTGGTTGACTGGCGGATCTGGAAGTGTCTGGTTGACTGGCGGATCTGGATGTGTCTGGTTGACTGGCGGATCTGGAAGAGTCTGGTTGACTGGCGGATCCTGGCTGCCTGGCGGATCTGGAAGATCATGGCTGACTGGCGGATCTGGAAGATCATGGCTGACTGGCGGATCCTGGCTGACTGGCGGATCCTGGCTGACTGGCGGATCTAGCTGCTCTGGCTGCTCCATGCAGACTGGCAGCTCTGGCTGCTCCATGCAGACTGGCAGCTCTGGCTGCTCCATGCAGACTGGCAGCTCCATGCAGACTGGCAGCTCTGGCTGCTCTATGCAGACTGGCAGCTCTATGCAGACTGGCAGCTCTGGCTGCTCCATGCAAACTGGCAGCTCTGGCTGCTCCATGCAGACTGGCAGCGCTGGCTGCTCCATGCAGACTGGCAGCTCCATGCAGGCTGCTCCATGCAGGCTGACATCTCAGGCTGCTCCATGCAGGCTGACAGCTCAGGCTGCTCCATGCAGGCTGGCAGCTCAGGCTGCTCCATGCAGGCTGGCAGCTCAGGCTGCTCCATGCAGGCTGGCAGCTCAGGCTGCTCCATGCAGGCTGGCAGCTCAGGCTGCTCCGAACAGGCAGGAGACTCCAGCAGCGCTGTAGAGGAGGAAGGCTCTGGCAGCGCTGAACAGGCGGGAGACTCCGGCAGCACAGGAGAGGAGGAAGGCTCTGACTGCGCTAAACAGGCGGGAGACTCCAGGAGGGAGGATAGAGGGAGGAGAAAGGGAGAACAGAGGGAGGAGAAAGGGAGAACAGAGGGAGGAGAAAGGGAGGATAGAGGGAGAAGAAAGGGAGAACAGAGGGAGGAGAGATGGAGGATAGAGGGAGGAGAAAAAGGAGGTTTGAAGTCTGCCTGGTTTACAGTGCATTCAGAAAGTATTCAGACACCATGACTTTTTCCACATTTTGCTACATTACAGCCTTATTTGAAAATGGATTAAATAGTTTTTTCCCTCATCGATCTACACACAATACTCCATAATGACAAATCACAAACAGTTTTTTAAAAACATTTTGCAAATCAAATCAGAAATACCTTATTTACAGAAGTATTCAGACCCTTTGCTATGAGACTCGAAATTGAGCTCTAGTGCATCCTGTTTCCATTGATCATCCTTAAGATGTTTCTACAACTTGATTGGAGTCCACTTGTGGTAAATTCAATTAATTGGACATGATTTAGAAAGGCACACACCTGTCTATATAAGGTCCTACAGTTGACAGTTGTCAGAACAAAAACCAAGAAACAGATCTGGGGAAGGGTAGAAAAACATTACTGCAGCATTGAAGGTCCCCAAGAACACAGTGGCCTCCATCACTCTTAAATGGAAGAAGTTTGGAACCACCAAGACTCTTTCTAGAGCTGGCTGCCCGGCCAAACTGAGCCATCGGGGGAGAAGGGCCTTAGTCAGGGAGTTGTCACTCTGACAGAGCTCCAAAGTTCCTCTGTGAAGATGGGAGGACCTTCCAGAAGGGCAACCATCTCTGCAGCACCAATCAGGACTTTATGGTAGAGTGGCCAGACTCCTCAGTAAAATGCACATGACAGCCCGCTTGGAGTTTGCCAAAAGGCACTTAAAGGACTCTCAGACCATGAGAAACAAGATTCTCTGGTCTGATGAAACCAAGATTTAACACTTTGGCCTGAATGCTGTGTCACATCTGAAGTAAACCTGGCACTGCCCCTATGGTGAAGCATGGTGGTGGCAACATCATACTGTGTGGATGTTATTCAGCGGCAGGGGAGACTGGGAGACTAGTCAGGATCGAGGGAAAGATGAACGGAGCAAAGTACAGAGAGGTCCTTGATGAAAACCTGCTCCAGAGCATTCAGGCTGGTATAGATATACATGTTACACTCTGCGGTACAAACCATCTCAATACAGTGGCTTGTGAAAGTGAAAAGTTAAACAAAATAGGAAAAACGACAAGGGGGATGAATACTTTTGCAAGGCACTGTGTGCTGATTGTTTGCTGCTTTTCCTTCACTCTACGGTTCAACTCATCCCAAACCTTCTCAATTGGGTTGAGGTCGGGGGATTGTGGAGGCCAGATCATCTGATGCAGCACTCCATTACTCTCCTTGTTAAAAAAACCTTACACAGCCTGGAGGTTTGTTGGGTCATTGTCCTGTAGAACAACAAATCATAGTCCCACTAAGCACAAACCAGATGGGATGGAGTATCACTGCAGAATGTTGTGGTAGCCATGCTGGTTAAGAGTGCCTTGAATTCTAAATAAATCACAGACAGCGTCACCAGCAATGCACTCCCACACCATCAGACCACCTCCTCCATGCTTCACAGTGGGAACCACAACTGAGGAGATCATCCGTTCATCTACTCTGCGTCTCACAAAGACATAGCCCCTTAGTTCCAGTGAAAATAAATCTTAATGCAATAGCATTGACAATTCTGTGCTTCCAAGGCCCTTTTCTGTGCTTCGAAGGCACTGTTTTGGCATGACAATGCCCCCAAGGCACAAATCGAGGTCCATGAAGAAATGGTTTGTCGAGATCGGTGTGGAAGATCTTGACTGGACTGCACAGAGCCCTGACCTCACCGACAGCAACTCCATATTAATGCCCATGATTTTGGAAAGAGATTTTTGATGATGAGGTGTCCATATACTTTTGGTCATGTTGTGTATACTGTATCTATACTATCTATTATATCTATCTATACTGTATCTATACTATGTATATTATATCTATACTATCTATACAGTATATATTCTATCTATCTATACTATCTATCTGCACTGTATCTGTAATATCTATCTATACTTTATCTATACTATCTATACTGTAGCAATACTATTTATACGGAATCTATACTTTATATCTATACTATATATCTATACTGTATTTATACTAGCTATACTATATCATTAATATGTATACTGCATCTATACTATCAACACTGCATCTATGATTTATATCTATACTATCTATCTAAACTGCATCTATACTGCATCTATAATATATATCTATACTTTATCTATACTGTATATATACTATCTATCTATACTATCTATCTATACTGTATCTATACTTTAAATCTATACTATCTATCTATACTGTATCTATACTGCATCTATACTGTATCTATACTATATAACTATACTGTATCTATACTGCATCTATACTGTATCTATACTATATATCTATACTGTATCTATACTGTATCTATACTTCATCTATACTGTATCTATGCTATCTATCTATACTGTATCTATACTGCATCTATACTGTATCTATACTATATATCTATACTGTATCTATACTGTATCTATACTTCATCTATACTGTATCTATGCTATCTATCTATACTGTATCTATACTGCATCTATACTGTATCTATACTATATATCTATACTGTATCTATACTGTATCTATACTTCATCTATACTGTATCTATGCTATCTATCTATACTGTATCTATACTGCATCTATACTGTATCTATACTATATATCTATACTGTATCTATACTGTATCTATACTTCATCTATACTGTATCTATGCTATCTATCTATACTGTATCTATACTGCATCTATACTGTATCTATACCATATATCTATACTGTATCTATACTGTATCTATACTTCATCTATACTGTATCTATGCTATCTATCTATACTGTATCTATACTGCATCTATACTGTATCTATACTATCTATCTATACTGTATCTATACTGCATCTATACTGTATCTATACTGTATCTATACTATCTATCTATACTGTATCTATACTGCATCTATACTGTATCTATACTATCTATCTGTACTGTATCTATACTGTATCTATACTTTCTATCTATACTGTTTCTATACTATCTATCTGTATTGTATCTATACTATCTATCTATACTATCTATCTATACTGTATCTATACTATCTATCTATACTGCATCTATACTATCTATCTATACTATCTATCTATACTGTATCTATCTATCTTTACTGCATCTATACTATCTATCTATACTGTATCTATACTATCTATCTATACTGTATCTATACTATCAATCTATACTATCTATCTATACTGTATCTATACTATCTATCTATACTGTATCTATACTATCTATCTATACTGTATCTATACTATGTATCTATACTGTATCTATACTATCTATCTATACTATCTATATATACTGTATCTATACTATCTATCTATACTGTATCTATACTATCTATCTATACTATATCTATACTGTATCTATACTATCTATCTATACTATATCTATACTATCTATCTATACTGTATCTATACTATCTATCTATACAATCTATATATACTGTATTTATACTATCTATCTATACTATGTATCTATACTATCTATCTATACTGTATCTATACTATCTATCTATACTGTATACACTGCGTTCGGAAAGTTTTCAGACCACTTGACTTTTTCCACATTTTGTTACATTATAGCCTTATTCTAAAATTGATTAAATAAATACAAATTCTCATCAATGACAAAGCAAAAACTGTTTTTTTTTTATTCTTGAAAATGTATTTAAAAGGCACACATCTGTCAATATAAGGTCTCACAGTTGACAGTGCATGTCAGTCATGAGTTTGAGGGAATTGTTCGTACAGCTCCAGGACAAACAAAGCACTGAGTAAATGGTCTGAATACGTATGTAAATGTGATTTTCTATTTCTAATTTTTAATACATTTGCTAAAATTTCTAAAAACAGATTTTTGCTTTGTAATTATGAGGTATTGTTTGTAGATTGATGAGGAAAAACAAAAATGTTATACAGTGTAGTATGAGGCTGTAACCCAACTGTAAGGGGTGCGTAACTGGAGGCATGGAAGTCAGACGCAGGAGACCAGAGCTAGGTAATATCCGGAGCAGTTTCATTTCAAAACCAACGGCATAAAGAAATAACCAACATGGGTACAAAACCCGACGCGCACCAGTAAACATGGGCACAAGCACTTACAACAAACAATACCACACAAAGACATGGAGGGGAACTGTCATGCAGGTGAAAGAGGACCCAAAAGCGACTTGGCGAAAACAGAGTCTTTAATCCAGAAAAGTGAATACAATCAAAAAAACACAACTTTCACTCGAAATGACGAGGACCAACTGGAGACTCGATCTTGAACAGCAGGTGAACAGCAGGTTGCCTCGGGAAGGCACTCGAACCAGACAGACTCAGACACCTGCTCACCACGCAGCATCTGAGGAAAACACGACACGACAGGGCGATACACAATCACAGCACGGTGAATTCTAAACAAGGAACCGACAGGACAGGAACGGAACACAAAGGAAGAAATAGGGACTCTAATCAGGGGAAAGGATCGGGAACAGGTGTGGGAAGATTAAATGATTGATTAGGGAATAGGAACAGCTGGGAGCAGGAACGGAACGATAGAGAGAAGAGAGAGCGAGAGAGTGAGAGAGGGAGGGGAGAGAGAGGGATAGAAAGAGGGAAAGAACCTAATAAGACCAGCAGAGGGAAACGAATAGAATGGGAAGCACAGGGACAAGACAAGATAATAAATGACAAAACATGACAGTACCCCCCACTCACCGAGCGCCTCCTGGCGCACTCGAGGAGGAATCCTGGCGGCAACGGAGGAAATCATCGATGAGTGAACGGTCCAGCACGTCCCGAGACGGAACCCAACTCCTCTCCTCAGGACCGTAACCCTCCCAATCCACTAAGTATTGGTGACCCCGTCCCCGAGAACGCATGTCCATGATCTTATGTACCTTGTAAATAGGTGCGCTCTCGACAAGGACGGGAGGGGGAGGGAAGACGAACGGGGGTGCGAAGAAAGGGCTTGACACAGGAGACATGGAAGACAGGATGGACGCGACGAAGATGTCGCGGAAGAAGCAGTCGCACAGCGACAGGATTGACGACCTGGGAGACACGGAACGGACCAATGAACCGCGGAGTCAACTTACGAGAAGCTGTCGTAAGAGGAAGGTTGCGAGTGGAAAGCCACACTCTCTGGCCGCAACAATACCTTGGACTCTTAATCCTGCGTTTATTGGCGGCTCTCACAGTCTGTGCCCTGTAACGGCAAAGTGCAGACCTCACCCTCCTCCAGGTGCGCTCACAACGTTGGACAAACGCTTGAGCGGAGGGAACGCTGGACTCGGCAAGCTGGGATGAGAACAGAGGAGGCTGGTAACCCAGACTACTCTGAAACGGAGATAACCCGGTAGCAGACGAAGGAAGCGAATTGTGAGCGTATTCTGCCCAGGGAGCTGTTCTGCCCAAGACGCAGGGTTTCTGAAAGAAAGGCTGCGTAGTATGCGACCAATCGTCTGATTGGCCCTCTCTGCTTGACCGTTAGACTGGGGATGAAACCCGGAAGAGAGACTGACGGACGCACCAATCAAACGACAGAACTCCCTCCAAAACTGTGACGTGAATTGCGGGCCTCTGTCTGAAACGGCGTCTAACGGGAGGCCATGAATTCTGAATACATTCTCGATAATGATTTGTGCCGTCTCCTTAGCGGAAGGAAGTTTAGCGAGGGGAATGAAATGTGCCGCCTTAGAGAACCTATCGACAACCGTAAGAATCACAGTCTTCCCCGCAGACAAAGGCAGACCAGTAATGAAGTCTAGGGCGATGTGAGACCATGGTCGAGAAGGAATGGGGAGCGGTCTGAGACGACCGGCAGGAGGAGAGTTACCCGACTTAGTCTGCGCGCAGTCCGAACAAGCAGCCACGAAACGGCGCGTGTCACGCTCCTGAGTCGGCCACCAAAAGCGCTGGCGAATAGACGCAAGAGTGCCTCGAACACCGGGATGACCAGCTAACTTGGCAGAGTGAGCCCACTGAAGAACAGCCAGACGAGTGGAAACAGGAACGAAAAGGAGGTTACTAGGACAAGCGCGCGGCGACGCAGTGTGCGTGAGTGCTTGCTTAACCTGTCTTTCAATTCCCCAGACTGTTAACCCGACAACACGCCCATAAGGAAGAATCCCCTCGGGATCAGTAGAAGCCACAGAAGAACTAAACAGACGGGATAAGGCATCAGGCTTGGTGTTCTTGCTACCCGGACGGTAAGAAATCACAAACTCGAAACGAGCGAAAAACAACGCCCAACGAGCTTGACGGGCATTAAGTCGTTTGGCAGAACGGATGTACTCAAGGTTCTTATGGTCTGTCCAAACGACAAAAGGAACGGTCGCCCCCTCCAACCACTGTCGCCATTCGCCTAGGGCTAAGCGGATGGCGAGCAGTTCACGGTTACCCACATCATAGTTGCGCTCAGATGGCGACAGGCGATGAGAAAAATAAGCGCAAGGATGAACCTTATCGTCAGACTGGAAGCGCTGGGATAGAATGGCTCCCACGCCTACCTCTGAAGCGTCAACCTCGACAATGAATTGTCTAGTGACGTCAGGAGTAACGAGGATAGGAGCGGACGTAAAACGTTCTTTTAGAAGATCAAAAGCTCCCTGGGCGGAACCGGACCACTTAAAACACGTCTTGACAGAAGTAAGAGCTGTGAGAGGGGCAGCAACTTGACCGAAATTACGAATGAAACGCCGATAGAAATTAGCGAAACCTAAAAAGCGCTGCAACTCGACACGTGACCTTGGAACGGGCCAATCACTGACAGCTTGGACCTTAGCGGAATCCATCTGAATGCCTTCAGCGGAAATAACGGAACCGAGAAAAGTAACGGAGGAGACATGAAAAGAGCACTTCTCAGCCTTTACGTAGAGACAATTCTCTAAAAGGCGCTGTAGAACACGTCGAACGTGCTGAACATGAATCTCGAGTGATGGAGAAAAAATCAGGATATCGTCAAGATAGACAAAAACAAAGATGTTCAGCATGTCTCTCAGAACATCATTAACTAATGCCTGAAAAACAGCTGGCGCATTGGCGAGACCAAACGGCAGAACCCGGTACTCAAAATGCCCTAACGGAGTGTTAAACGCCGTTTTCCACTCGTCCCCCTCTCTGATGCGCACGAGATGGTAAGCGTTACGAAGGTCCAACTTAGTAAAGCACCTGGCTCCCTGCAGAATCTCGAAGGCTGATGACATAAGGGGAAGCGGATAACGATTCTTAACCGTTATGTCATTCAGCCCTCGATAATCCACGCAGGGGCGCAGAGTACCGTCCTTCTTCTTAACAAAAAGAACCCCGCCCCGGCCGGAGAGGAAGAAGGCACTATGGTACCGGCGTCAAGAGACACAGACAAATAATCCTCGAGAGCCTTACGTTCGGGAGCCGACAGAGAGTAAAGTCTACCCCGAGGAGGAGTGGTCCCCGGAAGGAGATCAATACTACAATCATACGACCGGTGAGGAGGAAGGGAGTTGGCTCGGGACCGACTGAAGACCGTGCGCAGATCATGATATTCCTCCGGCACTCCTGTCAAATCGCCAGGTTCCTCCTGAGAAGTAGGGACAGAAGAAACGGGAGGGATGGCAGACATTAAACACTTCACATGACAAGAAACGTTCCAGGATAGGATAGAATTACTAGACCAATTAATAGAAGGATTATGACATACTAGCCAGGGATGACCCAAAACAACAGGTGTAAACGGTGAACGAAAAATCAAAAAAGAAATAGTCTCACTGTGGTTACCAGATACTGTGAGGGTTAACGGTAGTGTCTCAAATCTGATACTGGGAAGATGACTACCATCTAAGGCGAACATGGGCGTAGGCTTCTCTAACTCTCTGAAAGGAATGTCATGTTTCCGAACCCATGCTTCGTCCATGAAACAACCCTCAGCCCCAGAGTCTATCAAGGCACTACATGTAGCACCCGAACCGGTCCAGCGTAGATGGACCGACAAAGTAGTACAGGATTTAGATGGAGAGACTTGAGTAGTTGCGCTCACCTGTAGCCCTCCGCTTACAGATGAGCTCTGGCTTTTACTGGACATGAATTAACAAAATGTCCAGCAACTCCGCAATAGAGGCACAGGCGGTTGGTGATCCTCCGTTCCCTCTCCTTAGTCGAGATGCGAATCCCTCCCAACTGCATGGGCTCAGTCTCTGAGCCAGAGGAGGGAGATGGTTGCGATGCGGAGCAGGGAAACACCGTTGATGCGAGCTCTCTTCCACGAGCCCGGTGACGAAGATCTACCCGTCGTTCTATGCGGATGGCGAGAGCAATCAAAGAGTCCACATCTGAAGGAACCTCCCGGGAGAGAATCTCATCCTTAACCACTGCGTGGAGTCCCTCCAGAAAACGAGCGAGCAGCGCCGGCTCGTTCCACTCACTAGAGGCAGCAAGAGTGCGAAACTCAATAGAATAATCCGTTATGGACCGTTCACCTTGGCATAAGGAAGCCAGGGCCCTAGAAGCCTCCCTACCAAAAACTGAACGGTCAAAAACCCGAATCATCTCCTCTTTAAAGTTCTGGAACTTGTTAGAGCAATCAGCCCTTGCCTCCCAGATAGCTGTGCCCCATTCTCGAGCCCGGCCAGTAAGGAGTGAAATGACGTAAGTAACCCGAGCTCTCTCTCTAGAGTATGTGTTGGGTTGGAGAGAGAACACAATCTCACACTGCGTGAGAAAGGAGCGGCACTCAGTGGGCTGCCCGGAGTAGCAAGGTGGGTTATTAACCCTAGGTTCTGGAGGCTCGGCAGGCCAGGAAGTAACAGGTGGCACGAGACGTTGACTCTGGAACTGTCCAGAGAGGTCGGAAACCTGAGCGGCCAGGTTCTCCACGGCATGGCGAGCAGCAGACAATTCCTGCTCGTGTCTGCCGAGCATGGCTCCTTGGATCTCGACGGCAGTGTAACGAGCGTCTGAAGTCGCTGGGTCCATTCCTTGGTCGGTTCCTTCTGTCATGCAGGTGAAAGAGGACCCAAAAGCGACTTGGCGAAAACAGAGTCTTTAATCCAGAAAAGTGAATACAAACAAAAAAACACAACTTTCACTCGAAATGACGAGGACCAACTGGAGACTCGATCTTGAACAGCAGGTGAACAGCAGGTTGCCTCGGGAAGGCACTCGAACCAGACAGACTCAGACACCTGCTCACCACGCAGCATCTGAGGAAAACACGACACGACAGGGCGATACACAATCACAGCACGGTGAATTCTAAACAAGGAACCGACAGGACAGGAACGGAACACAAAGGAAGAAATAGGGACTCATCAGGGGAAAGGATCGGGAACAGGTGTGGGAAGATTAAATGATTGATTAGGGGAATAGGAACAGCTGGGAGCAGGAACGGAACGATAGAGAGAAGAGAGAGCGAGAGAGTGAGAGAGGGAGGGGGAGAGAGAGGGATAGAAAGAGGGAAAGAACCTAATAAGACCAGCAGAGGGAAACGAATAGAATGGGAAGCACAGGGACAAGACAAGATAATAAATGACAAAACATGACAGGAACAGAGGATTAAATACACAACAATTAATGAGGGAAATGAAAACAAGACAAAACAAATGGAAAATGAAAAGTGGATTGACGATGGCTAGAAGACCGGTGAAGCCGACCGCCGAACGCCGCTCGAACAAGGAGAGGAACCGACTTCGGTGGAAGTCGTGACACTAAAAAAATATGGAAAAAGTCAAGGTGTCTGAATACTTTCCAAATACACTATATATACTATTTAATTTATCTGCACTGTATCTATAATATCTTTACTGTGTTTATACTATCTATACCTGATCTATACTATTTCTCTATACTATAAATACACTATCTAAACTATATTGTTATGATTAAATGAGTGAAGAGGTGTGGAGTCAGGCGCAGAGAGCAAAAGATGTGGGAAAAAACACGCTTTAATGTCCAGGAAAATAACATGAACAAAAGTAGGAAAACAAATGATCAGAAATATAAACGGACAGCGCGAACCCAAAATGCAAACAAAATACACTCAAACACAGAACAGACAAACAGGCCCGCACGAAACAGAAGCGGGCTGAACAAACTTATATAACCCCACCCTAACAACCAAACAAGAAACAGGTGATACCAATCAGACAAAACCAAAGGAACACAGAACAACGGATCGGTGATAGCTAGTAGACCGGCGACGACGACCGCCGAGCGCCACCCGAACAAGAAGGGGAGTCACCTTCGGTAATATTCGTGACAGTACCCCCCCCCCTGACGCGCAGCTCCCGCAGCGCGCCGACGCCGGCCTCGGGGACGACCCGGGGGCCGAGGCGCCGGGCGATCCGGACGGAGACGATGGAACTCTCTCAACATAGATGGATCTAGAATATCCCCCACCGGAACCCAGCACCTCTCCTCGGGACCGTACCAGTCAACGAGGTACTGCAAGCCCATCACCCGGCATCTCGAGTCCAGAATAGCTCGTATCGTGTACGCCGGGGACCCCCCGATGTCCAGAGGGGGCAGAGGAACTTCCAAAACCTCACCTTCCTGCATGGGACAAGCTACCACCGGCCTGAGAAGAGACACATGAAACGAGGGGTTAATACGATAATATGAAGGAAGTAATAATTGATAAGAAACCTTGTTTATTCTCCTCAGGACTTTAAATGGCCCTATACACTGCGGACCCAGCTTCCGGCAGGGCAAGCGGAGGGGCAGGTTTCGGGTTGAGAGCCAGACCCTGTCCCCAGGTGCAAACACGGGGGCCTCACTGCGGTGACGGTCAGCGCTCTTCTTCTGCCTTACACTAGCTTGGCGTAATGACTCTTGGACAGCCCTCCAGGTCTCCTTAGAGCGCTGCACCCACTCCTCCACCGCAGGAGCCTCAGTCTGGCTCTGATGCCACGGTGCCAGGACTGGCTGGTACCCCAACACGCACTCAAATGGTGACATGTTGGTAGAGGAGTGGCTTAGTGAGTTCTGGGCCATTTCTGCCCAGGGAATATATCTCGCTCACTCCTCTGGCCGGTCCTGGCAATACGACCGCAGAAACCTACCCACCTGCTTGTTCACTCTCTCCACCTGCCCATTACTCTCCGGGTGATACCCTGAGGTCAGGCTGACCGAGACCCCCAGACGTTCCATAAATGCCCTCCATACACGGGGGATTAACTGGGGGCCCCGATCAGAAACTATATCCTCGGGCACCCCATAGTGCCGGAATACATGGGTGAAAAGAGCTTCCGCAGTCTGTAGGGCCGTAGGGAGACCGGGCAATGGGATAAGACGGCAGGACTTAGAGAACCGATCCACAATGACCAGGATCGTTGTGTTACCCTGAGAGGGGGGAAGGTCAGTAAGAAAATCCACCAATAGACGGGTCCACGGCCGTTGTGGAACGGGAAGAGGTTGTAATTTACCTCGTGGCAGGTGTCTAGGAGTCTTACTCTGGGCGCACACCGAACAGGAGGAGACATAGAATCGCACATCCCTCACCAAAGTGGGCCACCAGTACTTCCTCTGAAGACCTCGCACTGTCCTAAAAATACATGGGTGACCCGACAAGGGTAGACAATGAGCCCATCGAATCAATTGATCACGAACAGCGAGCGGCACGTATCTACGACCCTCCGGACACTGTGAAGGCGCAGGTTCCTCCCTTAGCGCCCGCTCGATGTCCGAGTCCACATCCCATACTACTGGTGCCACCAGCTTAGCTGCCGGAATGATGGGAGTAGGATCGATGGACCTGTCCTCAGTGTCATAGAGTCTTGGCAGCGCGTCGGCCTTAGTGTTGAGGGAACCTGGTCTATACGAGATCGTAAAACGAAATCTGGTGAAATACATGGCCCACCTTGCCCCTGACGAGGATTCAGTCTCCTAGCTGATCAGATATACTCCAGGTTACGGTGGTCAGTCCAGATAAGGAAAGGGTGCTTAGCCCCCTCAAGCCAGTGTCTCCACACCTTCAGGGCCTTAACCATAGCCAACAACTTCCTATACCCCACATCATAATTCCGCTCCGCTGGCCCGAGTTTCTTCGAAAAAAAGGCACAGGGGCAGAGCTTTGGTGGCGCACCCGAACGCTGTGAGAGCACCGCTCCAACCCCAGCCTCGGATGCGTCCACCTCTACTATCAACGCCAAAGAAGGGTCCGGATGCGCCAACACCTGCGCCTCAGTGAACATCGCCTTTAACCTACGAAAAGCTCCGTCCGCCTCTGCTGACCACTGCAAACGCACCGGCCCCCCCTTCAGCAGTGAGGTAATAGGGGCAGCTACCTGACCAAAACCCCGGATAAACCTCCGGTAGTAATGGTCGGAGTCGGCCAATTACGCACAGCCTTTACGCGGTCACCTTCCATTACCAACCCAGAGCTGGAAATGCGATAACCCAGGAAGGAAACTGATCATTTGGAAAACTCACATTTCTCTGTCTTTGTCACACCTTGGTCTTAGTATTTTGTGTTTTCTTTAAATATTTGTTCAGGCCAGGGTGTGACATGGGGTTATTGTATTGTCGTATTGGGGTTTTTGTAGGCATTGGGATTGTGGTTGATTAGGGGTGTGTCTAGTATAGGCATGGCTGCCTGAGGCGGTTCTCAATCAGAGTCAGGTGATTCTTGTTGTCTCTGATGGGAAACCGTATTTAGGTAGCCTGGGTTTCACTTTGTATTTCGTGGGTGATTGTTCCTGTCTCTGTGTAGTGTTCACCAGATAGGCTGTGTTAGGTTTCACGTTCCGTTTGTTGTTTTTGTATTTATTTAGTTATTTCATGTATCGTCATTCTCTTCATTAAAGAACATGAGTAACAACCACGCTGCATTTCGGTCCGACTCTCTTTCGACAAACGAAGAACGTCGTTACAGCCTTCACATACAGGTCATGCTTCACATACAGGTCATGCTCCAGCAGTCGTCTAAGAACCTTGCGCATCAGAGACACATGCGCAGTGCGTGTAGCGGAGTAGATCAAAATATCGTCAATATACACCACTACACCCTGTCCGTGCAGGTCTCTGAGAATCTCATCCACGAAGGATTGAAATATAGCTGGAGCATTCTTTAAACCGTATGGCATGACGAGGTACTCATAATGGCCAGAAGTAGTGCTAAATGCAGTTTTCCACTCATCTCCCTCCCGAATACGCACCAGATTATAAGCACTCCTGAGATCCAGTTTAGTGAAGAACTGCGCTCTGTGAAATGATTCGACTGCCGTAGCAATGAGAGGTAGTGGGTAACTAAAACCCACCGTGATGGAATTTAGACCTCTATAATCAATACACGGACGCAAACCACCATACTTTTTCTTCACAAAAAAGAAACTCGAAGAGACAGGTGACATGGAGGGCTGAATGTACCCCTGTCCCAGAGCATTGGTGATATATGTTTCCATAGCCACCGTCTCCTCCTGGGACAAAGGATACACATGACTCCTGGGGAGTGCAGCGTTACGCTGGAGGTTTATCACGCAATCCCCCTGCCTATGGGGTGGTAATTGGGTCGCCTTCTTTTTACTGAAAGCGATAGCCAAATCGTCATACTCAGCTGGAATGCGCACGGTGGAAACCTGGTCTGGACTCTCCACCGTTGTCGCACCAGTGGAAACCCCTAGACACCTGCCTGAACACTCATCAGACCACCCCTGGAGAGTTCCCTGTTTCCACGAAATTGTAGGATTATGAATAGCTAGCCAGGGAATCCCCAGCACCACTGGAAACGCAGGTGAATCGATAAGGAACAAACTAATTCGCTCCTTGTGATTCCCCTGCGTAATCATCTCCAACGAAATTGTGGCTTTCCTCACCAGCCCTGACCCTAATGGTCAACTATCTAAAGAGTGCACGGGAAAAGGGGGTCTACTTTTACTAATGGAATCCTCAACCTCTGAGCGAGTCCGCGATCTATAAAGTTTCCAGCTGCGCCTGAATCTACCAGTGCCTTATGCTGGAGATGAGGATAATAATTAATGAAACAAATGAATAAGAACATGTGACCAACAGGTAACTCTGGGAGAGTGTGGTGCTTACTCACCTGGGGTGACCGAGGAGTGTTCTTCCTGCCTTCTCGATTCCCAGATGAATTCCTCCAGCACCGAACAATCTCTCACCCGCCGCTCGACCCTCTGGAGGGTGATCGAACACAGCCCTGAAACGGCAGGTGAACTCCGGGTAATTGCCCTTCGCTGAGTCGGGCCCGTTCCAGACCGCATTGGCCCACTCCAGGGCTCTACCCATAACGCAGGTGATGAGGACACACACGCTCTCTTCATCCGAGGGAGCCGGCCGAACGGTAGCCAGGTAGAGGTCTAGTTGAAGCAGGAATCCCTGGCACCCCGTCGCTGCTCCATCGTACTCCCTCGGAGGCGTAATGCGCAGAGCGCTGGGACCGGATCCAGATGGGGGAGATGGTAGAGTTGCTGGTGGGAGGGTCGGTGGGGTAGTAGGGAGACCATTCCTCTCCCAACGATCCATCCTCTCCATCATTTGATCCATCGCTGATCCTAGGCGATGGAGGATGGACGTGTGATGAAGGACTCTCTCCTCCATTGTGGGAAGAGAAGTGGTCGCTGCTGCTGCTGACTCCATATCGTGGTGCGGGCTTCTGTTATGAATAAATGAGTGAAGAGGTGTGGAGTCAGGCGCAGAGAGCAAAAGATGTGGGAAAAAACACGCTTTAATGTCCAGGAAAATAACATGAACAAAAGTAGGAAAACAAATGATCAGAAATATAAACAGACAGCGCGAACCCAAAATGCAAACAAAATACAATCAAACACAGAACAGACGAACAAGCCCGCACGAAACAGAAGCGGGCTGAACAAACTTATATAACCCCACCCTAACAACCAAACAAGAAACAGGTGATACCAATCAGACAAAACCAAAGGAACACAGAACAACGGATCGGTGATAGCTAGTAGACCGGCGACGACGACCGCCGAGCGCCACCCGAACAAGAAGGGGAGTCACCTTCGGTAATATTCGTGACATATATCTATAATTTCCATCTATACTGTGATATACTATCTATCTATACTGTATCTATACTATCTATACTGTATCTATACTATCTATACTGTATCTATACTATCTAGCTATACTGTATCTATACTATCTTGCTATACTGTATCTATACTATCTAGCTATACTGTATCTATACTACCTCTCTATATTGTTTATATACTATATATCTATACTGTATCTATACCAACTATGCTGTATCTATACTGCATCTACAGTACACCATCTAGCTATACTGTATCTATAATATCCATGTATGCTGTACTATACTATCTATATATACTTTACTATACTATCTATACTGTATCTATACTATCTAGTATCTAGACGGTATCTATACTTTAATGTATCTGCACTGAGTATACAAAACATTATGAACACCTGCTCTTTCCATGACATGATTGTGACGGACTCTGTCCAAGCTGGAAGGGTGCTCTCATCTTATGTATCAACATAGACAGTGCTCTAACTCCAGTTCCACAGTGAGATAGGGTGCAGGCCAGGCAGCAGGCTGTTAGCCAGCCTGCCAGCTTAGTGGAGTCTGCCCCTAGCTCAGTCAATGTAGTCAGTTTAAAGCCCATTGAGACCGTGTCTGTGCCTCGTGCCTTGTGCCTCGATCTAGGTCGGGCTAAACTAAAAATGTCGATGTTCGCCTTAGCAATCTCCCTGGAATAAAGACCTCCTCCATTCTTGTCATTATTGAAAGAGATTCTGATAATATCTCACATCTCAAAATAGGACTACTTTAATGTTAGACCACTCACTTCCAATGCAACTAATCACTGATCATAATCTTGATGTGACTGGCCTGACTGAAACATGGCTCAAGCCTGATTAATTAACTGCGATAAATGAGGCCTCAACTCCTGGCTACACTAGTGACCATATCCCTCACACATCCCGCAAAGGTAGACTTGTTAATAACATTTACGACAGCGAATTTCAATTTACCAAAAAAAAAGACTGTGTTTTTGTCTTTTGAGCTTCTCGTCATGAAATCTATGCAGCCTACTCAATCACTTCTGATAGCTACCGTTTACAGGCCTCCTGGGCTGTATACAGCATTCCTCATTTAGTTCCTTGAATTTTTACTGGACCTCATATTCATGGCAGATAATATTCACATTTTTGGTGACTTCAATATTCACATGAAGAAGTCCACAGACCTATTCCAAAAGGCTTTCAGAGCCATCCTCGATTCAGTAGGTTTTGTCTCGGAACCTACGCATTGTCACAATCATACCCTGGATCTAGTTTTGTCCCGTGGAATAAATATTGTAGATCTTAATCTTTTTCCTCATAATCCTGGACTATTGGACCACCATTTCATTTTGTTTACATTTGCAACAAATAATCTGCTCAGACCCCAACCAAGGATTATCAAAAGTCACTCTATAAATTCTCCGAAAACCCAAAGATTCCTAGATGGAAATTACGTTCCGCCAAATTATAAATCTGTTCGGCGAGCTTGAAAAGAAAGTATCATTAAATATCAAAGAGCCCTCACTGATGCTTGATCAGCCTACTTTTCCAACCATATTGAGGAGAATAAAACAATATCAAAGAGCCCTCACTGATGCTTGATCAGCCTACTTTTCCAACCATATTGAGGAGAATAAAACAATATCAAAGAGCCCTCACTGATGCTTGATCAGCCTACTTTTCCAACCATATTGAGGAGAATAAAACAATATCAAAGAGCCCTCACTGATGCTTGATCAGCCTACTTTTCCAACCATATTGAGGAGAATAAAAACAATACAAAGCTAACTAAACAGCAACGTTCTCCAAGTGAGAATGGCCTTCGCGTCAACATTGATTGAACTCATATTGAAATATGCTTATTTCTCCAAAGCTCGGTGGTCCTGAGTCTGCACAGAACTGCCAGGACCTAGGATGAATGGAGACACTAGAGTGTTTTAATCCTGTATCTCTCCACACATTCACAAAAAATAGTAAACGCCTCTAAACCTTCCAGTTGCCAATTGGATCCTTTTCCAACTAACTACTGAAAGTGCTACTTCCTGTGCTTGGCTCTTCTATGTTGAACATAATAAATGGCTCCCTATCCTCCGGATGTGTACAAACTCACTAAAAGTATCAGTAATAAAGCCTTTCCTGAAAAAGAAAACCTTAACTCTGAAAATAAAATAAAAAACGATTGCCTTATATCCAATCTCCAATTGCTCAATTTTGTTGTTGTTGAAAACGCTGTTGTGTGGCATCTCACTGCCTTCCTGAAGACAACTAATGTATAGTAAATACTCCAGTATGGTTCTAAACATTTACATTACATTTAAGTCATTTAGCAGACGCTCTTATCCAGAGCGACTTACAAATTGGTGCATTCACCTTATGACATCCGAACCCATCGTACTACTGGTGAAGGTGATAAATTACCTTCTAATGGTCTCAGACCAAGTCTCTGCATCTGTCCTCGTGCTCCTAGACCTTAGTGCTGCTTTTGACACCATCGATCACCACATTCTTTTGAAGAGATTGGAAACCCAAATAGGTCTACACGGACAGGTTCTGGCCTGGATTAGATATTATCTGTCGGAAAGATATCAGTTTGCATCTGTGGAGGGTTTATCTTCTGGGTTTTTTCTCCGACAAATCAATGGTAAGTTTCGATGTTCCTCTAAAGTTGCGTTTCAGGACCACTAATGTTTTCACCATATATTCTACCACTTGGTGATGTCATTCGGAAACACAATGTCAACTTTCACTGCTATGCAGAAAACACACAGCTATACATTTCGAAGAAACATGGTGAAGCCCCAAAATTGACTACACTGGACGGATGCCTGTATTTCAGAATTAAGGAAGAGGATGGCGGCAAATGTTTTAATTTAACATTTGGACAAAAACAGAGATGTTAGTTCTAGGTCTCAAGAAACAAAAAGATCCTCTGTTTGATCTGATGGTTGTACAGTTGTGAAAGACCTTGGCGTTACTCTTTACCCTGATCTCTCTTTTGACAAACATATCAAAAATATTTCAAGGGCAACTTTCTACCATCTTTGTAACATTGCAAAACATTTGACACCATGCTCACCCCCGTTTTGACCTCCTCCTTTTCCTCAGCAACCAGGAAGTGGATGGCTGCAAATGTTCTACTTTTAAACTCGGACAAAACAGAGATGCTTGTTCTAGGTCCCAAGGAACAAAGAGATCTTCTGTTGAATCTGACAATTAATCTTGATGGTTGTACAGTCGTCTAAAATAAAACTGTAAAGGACCTCGGCGTTACTCCTGGACCCTGATCTCTCTTTTGACGAATATATCAAGACTGTTTCAAGGGCAGCTTTTTTCCATCTACGTAACATTGCAAAAATCTGAAACGTTCTGTCCAAAAATGATGCAGAAAAATTAATCCATGCTTTTGTCACTTCTAGATTAGATTACTGCAATGCTTTACACTCCGGCTACCTTGATAAAGCACTAAATAAACTGCAGTTAGTGCTAAATACGGCTGCTAGACTCTTGACTAGAACCCCAAAATTAAATCATATTACTCATGCTAGCCTCTCTACACTGGCTTCCTGTTATGGCTAGGGCTGATTTCAAAGTTTTACTGCTAACCTACAAAACAGTACATGGGCTTGCTCCTACTTATCTTTCTGATTTGGTCCTGCCGTACATACCTACACGTATGCTACGGTCAAAAGACGCAGGCCTCCTTACTGTAACTAGAATTTCTAAGCAAACAGCTGGAGGCAGGGCTTTCTCCTACAGAGCTCAATTTTTATGGAATGGTCTGCTCATCCATGTGAGAGACACAGACTCGGTCTTGACCTTCAAGTCTTTACTGAAGACTCATCTCTTCAGTAGGTCTTTTATGATAGAGTCTAGTCTGGCCCAGGAGCGCGAAAGTGAACGGCAAGGCACTGGAGTGACGAATCACCCTTGCTGTGTCTGCCTGGCTGGCTCCCCTCTCTCCACTGGGATTATCTGCCTCTAACCACATTACGGGGGCTGAGTCACTGGCTTACTAGTGCTCTCCCGTGCCGACCCTAGGAGGGGTGCGTCACATCGTGACAGGCTTTTTTCGCTATACTTCACTTAAGTGGGTTGAGTCACTAACGTGATCTTCCTGTCCGGTTTTGCGCCCCCTCAGGCTTGTGTGGTGGAGGACATCTTCATGGTCTATACTCCACCTTGTCTCAGGGTAGTAAGTTGGTGGTCTGTTGATATCCCTATAGTGGTGTGGGTGCTGTGCTTTGGAAAAGTGGGTGGGGTTATATCCTGCCTGGTTGGCCCTGTCCGGGGGTGTCGTCGGACGGGACCACAGTTTCCCCCGACTCCCCCTGTCTCAGTCTCCAGTATCTATGCTGCGATAGTCTATGTGCCCGGGGGCTAGGGTCAGTCTGTCCTGGTGTAATTGGTGTAATTCTGCTGTCTTATCTGGTGTCCTGTGTAATCTTAAGTATGCTACAATCTAAACTCGATGCCCTCAATCTCACTCAAATTATCAATGAACCTACCAGGTACCCCCCCAAAGCCTTAAACACGGGCACCCTCATAGATATCATCCTAACCAACTTCCCCTCTAAATACACCTCTGCTGTCTTCAACCAAGATCTCAGTGATCACTGCCTCATTGCCTGCATCCGTAATGGGTCAGCGGTCAAACGACCTCCACTCATCACTGTAAAACGCTCCCTGAAACACTTCAGCGAGCAGGCCTTTCTAATCGACCTGGCCGGGGTATCCTGGAAGGATATTGATCTCATCCCGTCAGTAGAGGATGCCTGGATATTTTTTAAAAATGCCTTCCTAACCATCTTAAATAAACATGCCCCATTCAAGAAATTTAGAACCAGGAACAGATATAGCCCTTGGTTCTCCCCAGACCTGACTGCCCTTAACCAACACAAAAACATCCTATGGCGTTCTGCATTAGCATCGAACAGCCCCCGTGATATGCAGCTATTCAGGGAAGCTAGAAACCGTTATACACAGGCAGTTAGAAAAGCCAAGGCTAGCTTTTTCAAGCAGAAATTTGCTTCCTGCAACACTAACTCAAAAAAGTTCTGGGACACTGTAAAGTCCATGGAGAATAAGAACACCTCCTCCCAGCTGCCCACTGCACTGAAGATAGGAAACACTGTCACCACTGATAAATCCACCATAATTGAGAATTTCAATAAGCATTTTTCTACGGCTGGCCATGCTTTCCACCTGGCTACTCCTACCCCGGCCTTCCCCATTTCTCCTTCTCCCAAATCCATTCTGCTGATGTTCTGAAAGAGCTGAAAAATCTGGACCCCTACAAATCAGCCGGGCTAGACAATCTGGACCCTTTCTTTCTAAAATTATCTGCCGAAATTGTTGCCACCCCTATTACTAGCCTGTTCAACCTCTCTTTCGTGTCGTCTGAGATTCCCAAAGATTGGAAAGCAGCTGCGGTCATCCCCCTCTTCAAAGGGGGGGACACTCTTGACCCAAACTGCTACAGACCTATATCTATCCTACCATGCCTTTCTAAGGTCTTCGAAAGCCTAGTCAACTAACAGATTACCGACCATTTTGAATCTAACCATACCTTCTCTGCTATGCAATCTGGTTTCAGAGCTGGTCATGGGTGCACCTCAGCCACGCTCAAGGTCCTAAACGATATCTTAACTGCCATCGATAAGAAACATTACTGTGCAGCCGTATTCATTGATCTGGCCAAGGCTTTCGATTCTGTCAACCACCACATCCTCATCGGCAGACTCGACAGCCTTGGTTTCTCAAATGATTGCCTCGCCTGGTTCACCAACTACTTCTCTGATAGAGTTCAGTGTGTCAAATCGGAGGGTCTGCTGTCCAAACCTCTTGCAGTCTCTATGGGGGTGCCACAGGGTTCAATTCTTGGACCGACTCTCTTCTCTGTATACATCAATGAGGTCGCTCTTGCTGCTGGTGAGTCCCTGATCCACCTCTACGCAGACGACACCATTCTGTATACTTCCGGCCCTTCTTTGGACACTGTGTTAACAACCCTCCAGGCAAGCGTCAATGCCATACAACTCTCCTTCCGTGGCCTCCAATTGCTCTTAAATACAAGTAAAACTAAATCCATGCTCTTCAACCGATCGCTACCTGCACCTACCCGCCTGTCCAACATCACTACTCTGGACGGCTCTGACTTAGAATACGTGGACAACTACAAATACTTAGGTGTCTGGTTAGACTGTAAACTCTCCTTCCAGACCCATATCAAACATCTCCAATCCAAAGTTAAATCTAGAATTGGCTTCCTATTTCGCAACAAAGCATCCTTCACTCATGCTGCCAAACATACCCTTGTAAAACTGACCATCCTACCAATCCTCGACTTTGGCGATGTCATTTACAAAATAGCCTCCAATACCCTACTCAACAAATTGGATGCAGTCTATCACAGTGCAATCCGTTTTGTCACCAAAGCCCCATATACTACCCACCATTGCGACCTGTACGCTCTCGTTGGCTGGCCCTCGCTTCATACTCGTCGCCAAACCCACTGGCTCCATGTCATCTACAAGACCCTGCTAGGTAAAGTCCCCCTTATCTCAGCTCGCTGGTCACCATAGCATCTCCCACCTGTAGCACACGCTCCAGCAGGTATATCTCTCTGGTCACCCCCAAAACCAATTCTTTCTTTGGCCGCCTCTCCTTCCAGTTCTCTGCTGCCAGTGACTGGAACGAACTGCAAAAATCTCTGAAACTGGAAACACTTATCTCCCTCACTAGCTTTAAGCACCAACTGTCAGAGCATCTTACAGATTACTGCACCTGTACATAGCCCACCTATAATTTAGCCCAAACAACTACCTCTTTCCCAACTGTATTTAATTTATTTATTTATTTTGCTCCTTTGCACCCCATTATTTTTATGTCTACTTTGCACATTCTTCCATTGCAAAACTACCATTCCAGTGTTTTACTTGCTATATTGTATTTACTTTGCCACCATGGCCTTTTTTGCCTTTACCTCCCTTCTCACCTCATTTGCTCACATTGTATATAGACTTGTTTATACTGTATTATTGACTGTATGTTTTGTTTTACTCCATGTGTAACTCTGTGTCGTTGTATCTGTCGAACTGCTTTGCTTTATCTTGGCCAGGTCGCAATTGTAAATGAGAACTTGTTCTCAACTTGCCTACCTGGTTAAATAAAGGTAAAAATAAAAAATGCTCCCTTATTCTCCAATCGCTCTCTCTCTCTTTCCCTCTTTCTATCTCTTTCAATTTCTCTCTAGTTCTCTCTCTCCCTCCCCTCCCAGAGAACGTGAGACCTCAGGACTACCTGGCCTGACTACAACTGGCTGTCCCCATCCTCAGTCCACCTGGTCATGCTGCTGAGACAGTTTCAACTGTTTTGCCTGCGGCAATGGAACCCTGACCAGTTCGCCAGACGTGCTACCTGTCCCAGACCTGCTACCTGTCCCAGACCTGCTACCTGTCCCAGACCTGCTACCTGTCCCAGACCAAATCAAATCAAATCAAATGTATTTATATAGCCCTTCGTACATCAGCTGATATCTCAAAGTGCTGTACAGAAACCCAGCCTAAAACCCCAAACAGCAAGCAATGCATTTGTAGAAGCACGGTGGCTAGGAAAAACTCCCAAGAAAGGCCAAAACCTAGGAATAAACCCAGAGAGGAACCAGACTATGTGGGGTGGCCAGTCCTCTTCTGGCTGTGCCGGGTGGAGATTATAGCAGAACATGGCCAAGATGTTCAAATGTTCATAAATGACCAGCATGTTCGAATAATAATAAGTCAGAACAGTTGAAACTGGAGCAGCAGCACGGCCAGGTGGACTGGGGACAGCAAGGAGTCATCATGTCAGCTAGTCCTGGGGCATGGTCACACCAGGAGATATCCTGAAAATCGGTCTTCTCTCGAAAATGTCTGTAGCATCAGTATAGACTACAAACTAACATGATCACTCAATAGAAAGGGTAGACTCTCACAAATACGATGTTCTCCGTTTTGCTCAAAGACCCCAACAAGTGTCACCCCTCAGAGCCTGGTTACTCTCTAGGCATCTCTACTTGGTTCCTTCCTTTCTGGGGAGTTCTTCCAAGTCATTGTGCTTCTACATCTAAATTGCTTGCTCTGTGGGGATTTAGGCCAGGTTGTGTACATTTTGACATCTGCTAATGTAAAAAGAGCTATATGAATCAATTTGATTTGATTTTGATTATTGATGTCACTCGTTAAATCCAATCAATTAGTGTAGATGCAGGGGAAGAGAAAGGTTCAAGAGAGAGCTTTGAGACAATTGAGACATGGAGTGTGTATGTGTGCCATTCCCAGTTTAACCGATGTGAAATGGCTAGCTAGTTAGTGGTGGTGCGCGCTAATAGCGTTTCAATTGGTGACGTCACTCGCTTTGAGACCTTGAAGTAGTGGTTCCCCTTGCTCTGCAAGGGCCATGGCTTTTGTGGGGCGATGGGTAATGATGCTTCGAGGGTGACTGTTGGTGTGTGCAGAGGGTCCCTGGTTCGAGCCCAGGTAGGGGTGAGGAGAGGGACGGAAGCTATACTGTTACATTGATGCTGTTGACCCGGATCACTGGTTGCTGCGGAAAAGTAGGAGGTCAAAAGGGGGGTGAGTGTAACGGATGTGAAACGGCTAGCTAGTTAGCGGTGGTGCGCGCTAATAGCCTTTCAATCTGTGACGTCACCTACTCTGAGACCTTGAAGTAGTGGTCCCCCTTGCTCTGCAAGGGCCGTGGCTTTTGTGGAGCGATGGGTAACGATGCTTCGAGGGTAACTGTTGATGTGTGCAGAGGGTCCCTGGTTCGAGCCCGGGTATGGGCGAGGGGACGGACTAAAGTTATACTGTTACATGAGGGCAAGACAAAAGATGTAAGTGCCTTTGAACAGGGTATGGTAGTAGGTGCCAGACACACAGGTTTGTGTCAAGAACTGCAACGCTGCTGAATTATTCACACTCAACAGTTTCAGTGTGTATCAAGAATGGTCCATGACCCAAAGGACATCCAGACAACTTGACACGACTGTGGGAAGGATTGGATTCAACATGGGCCCTGTGGGACGCTTTCAAAGCCTTGTAGAGTTCATGCCCTGTCGAACTGAGGCTATTCTGAGGGCAAAAATATTAAGAAGGTATGATGTCTGTCTACACTGTATCTATATTGTATCTATACTCTCTATACTATCTCTATCTATACTATCTATACGGTTTCTATACTATATTTATATATTGTATCAATCACATCTATACTGTGTATACTATATCTCTATACAACGCTGTCATCAAAGGGTGGCTATTTGAGGAATCTCAAATATAAAATATATTTGGATTTGTTTAACACTTTTTGTTTACTACATATGTGTTATTTCATAGTTTGGATGTCTTCACTATTATTCTACAATGTAGGAAATAGTACAAATAAAGAAAAACCCCTGGAATGAGTAGGTGTTCTGAAACTATATATATATTTGGAACACAGGAGTGATGGTTGCTGATAATGAGCCTCTGTACACCTGTGTAGATATTCCATTAAAAAATCAGCCGTTTCCAGCTACAATAGTCATTTACAACATTAACAATGTCCACATTGTATATTTGATCAATGTTATTTAATGGATTTTTTGTTGTTTGCTTTCCTTTAAAAAACAAGGACATTTCTAATTGACCCCAAACTTTTGAACGGTAGTGTAGTGTACGTTCCAACAGCATATTGTGTTGGCTAATCCAAGTTTTCATCATTTTAAAAGGCTAATTGATCATTAGAAAACCCTTTTACAATCATGTTAGCACAGCTGAAAACTGTTGTTCTGATTAAGAAGCAATAAAACTGGCCTTCTTTAGACTAGTTGAGTATCTGGAGCACCAGCATTTGTGGGTTTGATTACAGGCTCAAAATGGCCAGAAACAAAATACTTTCTTCTGAAACTCATCAGTCTATTCTTGTTCTTAGAAATGAAGGCTATTCCAAGCGATAAATTGCAAAGAAACTGAAGATCTCGTACAACGCTGTATACAACTCCCTTCACAGAACAGCTTTCCTTCAAAAACAAGTGACCCTAAACTTTTGAACGGTAGTGTATATATATATATATATATATATAAACAGTTGAAGTCAGAAATGTACATACACCTTAGCCAAATACATTTAAACTCAGTATTTCACAATTCCTGACATTTAATCCTAGTAAAAATGTCCTGTCTTAGGTCAGTTAGGGTCACCACTTTATTTTAAGAATGTGAAATGAGATTTATTTCAGCTTGTATTTCTTCCATCACATTCCCAGTGGTTCAGAAGTTTACATACACTCAATTATTATTTGGTAGCATTGTCTTTAAATTGTTTGTCTTGGGTCAAACGTTTCGGGTAGCCTTCCACAAGCTTCACACAATAAGTTGGGTGAATTTTGGCCCATTCCTCCTGACAGAGCTGGTGTAACTGAGTCAGGTTTGTAGGCCTCCTTGCTCACACACGCTTTTTCAGTTCTGCCCACAATTGTTCTATGAGATTGAGGTCAGGGCTTTGTGATGGCCACTCCAATACCTGTACTTTGTTGTCCTTAAGCCATTTTGCCACAACTTTGGAAGAATGCTTGGGGTCATTGTCCATTTGGAAGACCCATTTGCGACCAAGCTTTAACTTCATGACTGATGTCTTGACATGTTGCTTCAATATATTCACATAATTGTCCTTCCTCATGATGCCATCTATTTTGTGAAGTGCACCGGTCCTCCTGCAGCAAAGCACCCTCACAACATGAAAGTGCTACCCCCGTACTTCCCGGTTGGGATGGTGTTCATTGGCTTGCAAGCCTCCCCCTTTTTCTTCCAACCATGAAGATGGTCATTATGGCCAAACAGTTCTATTGTTTAGCTGTTTAAAGGCACAGTCAACTTAGTGTATGTCAACTTCTGCCCCACTGGAATTGTGATACAGTGAATTATAAGTGAAATAATCTGTCTGTAAACAATTGTTGGAAAAATGACTTGTGTCATGCACAACGTAGATGTCCTAACAGACTTGCCAAAACTATAGTTCGTTAACAAGAAGTGTGTGGGGTGGTTGAAAAACGAGTTTTAATGACTCCAACCTAAGTGTATGTAAACTTCCGACTTCAACTGTAGGTCACCCAGAAAATATACCTCTCTGTTGATATCACATACATGACTTTTATCACTTGGTGGTCTATATCAACTTCCTACGAGGCTTTGGGTTAGACCGATGAACCTGTAGCTATATTATTTCCACATTGTCTGACATGAGATCGTCTCTCAACATAACAGGAATATGACTCTGGACATACATGGCAACATCTCCCCTATTTGCATTTCTATCTTTCGTATATATTATATAACCATTTATAAACTGGGTGGTTTGAGCCCTGAATGCTGATTGGCTGACCGCCATGGTATATCGGACCTTATACCATGGGTATGACAAAACATTTATTTTAACTGCTCTAATTACATTGGTAACCAGTTTATAATAGCTATAAGGCACCCCAGGATTTGTGGTATATGGCCAATATACCATGGCTAAGGCCTGTATCCAGGCACTCCGCGTTGCGTCGTGCATAAGAACAGACCTTAGCTGTGGTATATTGGCCATTATTATTATTATTATGGTTCGAGCCCTGAATGCTGATTGGCTGACAGCCATATACCACACGCCCTCAGGCCTTATTGCTTAAGTATAGCTACTACTGCATCATCAAATGAATTATCGAAGTGTGTTTCAGAGATGTCCAGAATATTCGTGTTTTATGATGTTAGTTAGTTGTCAATTTCATTAACCTTGTTTCTCAGGCTACATGTGTTAATATGGGCCATTTTTGTTGTTCTTTTCTGGGTTGCTTGTTTGTTTTTAGTGCTATTCTGAGAGGCTAATCCGAGGTAGACATGTCCGTGACATTTTCATTTGAGTCAATGGTACTGAGTGGGGCTGCCAAACAGTGGGCTTCTTCCTAAGGCAGACAGTTTCAGTGCAAACAGTGGAATTACATTCTATGTCCATGTGATTTTTGCAGATAATACCCTCGGAGCTAACAGCTGAAGGAACATAGATGAGGTTACTTACATTCACACCACTTCTTTTTCTCTGGGATATAATACGATTTACATGTCCTCTGTTGTCTTATTATGACAAGGAGTTCTGGTGCGCTACCGAACCCAAACACTCAGTCACTAAAGCAGTTTGTTATGTTGATCGACATAATCCTGGAACCCCTGCGGTTGGGGGTGAATACCATCTCTTTTAAAGAGCGTCGGTTGCTCCCACAGCAAGACAAAAATTGTCACAAAAGGGGACAATCCTGTCTTTGCAGAGTTTCTTCAGGAACTTGTTTAGCCCAGCGAGGTGGCTGTAATGTTCCCGAACCCCTTCTATAGCACGGCAGGGGTCTAGAGATGACAATGGTGACAATATTAGAGTAGTTGGCTAGAACTGTGGGCAGGAGCGAGTTGATGTCTCGGACACGGGCACCTAGGTAACAGTGGACCTTGGTCGGCCCACAGGCCGCAGGCAGGCCAAAATCTCTCACCATCAAGCTGCCCACGATAATGGTGGTTGTGATGGAATCCAATGGGAAAAGAAGAGGGGGAACAGAACAGGCCTGCCTTGGGCAGTGGGGAGGAGGTGTGCTTCGACTCATGCCAGCCTGACTCCCCGCATATTTAACAGTAGCAGCGGATGGCATCGGAATCCTCTTGGAGATGAATGGGGGCCCAAGACCATGTTTCCTTTGGTCGGGCGTCCAGCTGAGCAGTGGTGGCAGTGGTGGGAGTGGTGGGAGTGGTGGCAGTGGTGGGAGTGGTGGCAGTGGTGGGAGTGGTGGGAGTGGTGGGAGTGGTGGCAGTGGTGGGAGTGGTGGCAGTGGTGGGAGTGGTGGGAGTGGTGGGAGTGGTGGCAGTGGTGGGAGTGGTGGCAGTGGTGGGAGTGGTGGGAGTGGTGGCAGTGGTGGGAGTGGTGGCAGTGGTGGCAGTGGTGGCAGTGGTGGGAGTGGTGGCAGTGGTGGGAGTGGTGGGAGTGGTGGCAGTGGTGGGAGTGGTGGCAGTGGTGGGAGTGGTGGGAGTGGTGGCAGTGGTGGCAGTGGTGGGAGTGGTGGGTGGCAGTAGTGGGTGTGGTGGCAGTGGTGGGGGTGGTGGCAGTGGTGGGAGTGGTGGCAGTGGTGGGAGTGGTGGCAGTGGTGGGAGTGGTGGCAGTGGTGGCAGTGGTGGGAGTGGTGGCAGTGGTGGCAGTGGTGGCAGTGGTGGCAGTGGTGGGAGTGGTGGCAGTGGTGGGAGTGGTGGGAGTGGTGGCAGTGGTGGCAGTGGTGGCAGTGGTGGCAGTGGTGGGTGGCAGTGGTGGGAGTGGTGGGTGGCAGTGGTGGGTGCCCATGGACGGCTGCTGTCTGTTGGTGTACTCACAGGATCAGATGGCTGAGTCCCGGAAGTGGTATGGTCAGTGGTGGCAGTGGAACAGTGGTGGGAGTGGTGGCAGTGGTGGGAGTGGTGGAAGAGTGGGTGTGGTGGCAGTGGCGTGGTGGCAGTGAATCCTTAGCTATCAAAACTTCTACTGTTTAAAGAGGTTGTTGTTGTTGACATGATCAAAAACAATTTAATGAAAGATATGTCATAGAAAACAACAGACTGGGTGTAGACAGTACCCTGATACAGTATAGACACAGTATAGATAGTATAGATACAGTATTGATAGTATAGATACAGTATAGAGATATGCTATAGATAGTATAGATAAAGTAAAAATACAGTAGATACAGTGTAGATAGTATAGATACAGTATAGATAGATGGTATAGATGCAGTATACATAGTATAGATAGAGTATAGATAGATAGTGTAGAAACAGCATAGATAGGTATATGGCAGTGGTATATGGTAGTGGTAGATACAGTGGTAGCTAGTATATTTACAGAATAGGTAGTGGTGGGAGTGGTGGCAGTGGTATGGACAGATAGTATAGATGGCAGTGGTAAAAATGGCAGTATAGATGGCAGTGGTGGCAGTGGTGGGAGTGGTGGCAGTGGTGGGAGTACAGATAGGTAGTATAGTGATGGCAGTGGTGGGAGTGGTGGGTGGCAGTGGTGGGAGTGGTGGCAGTGGTATGGCAGTGGTGGGAGTGGTGTGGTGGGAGTGATACAGTGGTAGTAGTGGGTGTAGATGGCAGTGGTGGCAGTAGTGGGTAGGTGGCAGTGGTAGTGGTGGCAGTGGTGGGATAGTAGTGATGGGAGTTCATATTGGTGGCAGTGATAGTGGTACATGGGAGTGGTGGGAGTGGTATATAGTATAGTGGTGGGATGGTGGGTAAAGGTGGGTGATAGCATAGATGACTCGGAAACAATATGTCATGAATGAACACAAACTTGCGGGTCCCCCGGAAAAATCAATAGAGAGATAGTATAGGCACAATATAGATAAATAGTATAGATACTTTACAGACAGTATAGATCAAAAGTTCTACTGTTTAACATGATCAAAAACAATTTAATGAAAGATATGTTGAAAACAACAGAGTATAGACAGTATATTAGTATAGACAGTAGTATAGATACTGTATAGATACAGTATTGATAGTATAGATATAGATAAATAGTAAAGATACAGTATAGATAAAAAATGTTGATACAGTATAGCTAGTATAAATACAGTATAGATAGATAGATACAGAATAGACAGTATAGATACAGTATATATACAGTATAGATAAAGTAAAAATAAAGTATAGATACTGTATAGATAGCATAGATACAGTATAGATAGATAGATAAATAGTGTAGATACACTACAGATAGTATAGATACAGTATAGATAGATAGTATAGATACAGTATAGATAGATATTATAGATACAGTATAGATAGTATAGATCCATAGATAATAGTAAAACTAAAGATATAGTACTGATATATATAGATAGTATATATACAGTATAGATATATAGTGTAGATACAGAATAGACAGATAGTATAGATACAGCATAGCTAGTTTATATACAGTATACATAGTATAGATACAGTTCAGAATAGCTAGTATATATACAGTATAGATAGATAGTATATATACAGTATAGATAAATAGTGTAGATACACTACAGATAGTATAGAGACCATATAGATAGATAGTATAGATACAGTATAGATAGATATTATAGATACAGCATAGATAGATAGTATAGATCCAGTGTAGGTAGATAGTATAGCTACAGTAGATATAGTACTGATGAAGTATAGGTAGTATAGATACAGTATAGATAGATAGTATAGATCCAGTGTAGGTAGATAGTATAGCTACAGTAGATATAGTACTGATGTAGTATAGATATAATATATACAGTATAGATATATAGTATAGATATAGTATAGATACAGTATATATATATATATCATAGCTATGGGATAGATAGATAGATAGATAGATAGATAGATAGATAGATAGATAGATAGATAGATAGATAGATAGATAGATAGATAGATAGATAGATAGATAGATAGATAGATAGATAGATAGATAGCTTATATATAGTATTGATACAATATAGATACAGTATAGCATAGATACAGATGTATAGTATTGATACAGTATAGATAGAACATTTGCATGTATTTAGTATAGATACAGCATTGATAGTATATTTACGGTATATATAGTGTTGATACAGTATAGATAGTATAGATACAGTGTATATAGATAGTTTATATACAGTACAGGTAGATCGTATAGATACAGTGTACAAAGATAGTGGGTTACTATACAGATATAGACATTAGGTGTTTGATGATGTCTGCTTTGTCCTAGAAGACCATACGTGAGTGTGTGTGTGTGTGTGTGTGTGTGTGTGTGTGTGTGTGTGTGTGTGTGTGTGTGTGTGTGTGTGTGTGTGTGTGTGTGTGTGTGTGTGTGTGTGTGTGTGTGTGTGTGTGTGTGTGTGTGTGTGTGTGTGTGTGTGTGTGTGTGTGTGTGTGTGTAAGAGCAAAAGCAGGTTCACTGAAGTTGGAAGAGTTGGAAAAAAAAAACATAACTCAAAGACAGCTCTACTAAAGTTCTACTTTTATCAAAATGCAAATGTCTAGAGCAGCATGCTATCCATCCCGTCGCAAAGTGAGAGAACTGCAACAAAGTTGCTTTAAAACTGCAACGTCTTCTCTACGCCACTTAGATAAATGTGTAGAATCCCAGGAAATGAACTCTAAATCGTTTATATTTTTTTATCTTCACGGTCAAGAGGTCGTTGAAATGTTTTTGTTTGATGAGGGTATGCAGACCCACAAGCCACTGCAGTCCCTCGGTGATGAGTTCCGATTTGTTTTGTGGCCCCGCCCCCTATCAAAGTTGCCCATGCCTGATCTAGTGTTACTCGTTCATACAGAAACAATATGATTTATTTGGTGAGGTACCAATTGAGCTGGTCGGCAGTAACAAGGAGAGGAGTCCAGATGAAGGGATGGTCAGATAGAGGTCGACCCGTGTCTGAGCATCTGCCCCTTTGACCTCTCACTGGCCACGCACCCTTTTGGACGGTTGTGTAATATATATATTTTTTGTATACAGTTTTTGTTGTTGTTGTTCTGCAAGTTGTCGTCAAGTCTGTCACCTCCCTCGTGGTAATGGCTGGAGCAGAATAGGGTGGAATGCTATCAAATACATCAAACGCACAGTTTCCATGGTTTCCATGTGTTTGATGCCATTCCATTCGCTCTGTTCCGGCCAATGTTATGAGCCGTTCTCCCCTCAACAGCCTCCTGTGGTAGCAAGCAACGTAGTTTAAATATCAACAGAGTTGCCATAGCAGCTGCAGCTTAACAATTGATAACACTTGATTTACACCATCGTCAATATTCGGTCTGGTTTGCTGATATGCCGCAGCAGAGAGAGGCTGAAAGACACGACCCACAGACCCAACCCACAGACCCCAACAGAGGTAGTCAACTGTAGCTAACCACCATATACCGTAGGCCTACTAAAATATCTACACAGTTCTCTAGTCAACCAGCCATATATCATGATTTAGAAGATTATGACTATCATATTAGGAAAATATTTATGAGCATTGAAGATAAATCACAGCTGTTAGCCTCCTTGAAGCTACAAACCTGCCAGTGCTCAACCTTAACATGTGATGACCAAACAACAAAACAGATGACAAGGAATGGCATTTACTGTAATGGGTGGTCAAAAAAATATTTATCTTAAAGGGAATCTGCTAGCAGTTTGAAGGAAGTTACTAGCTAGCGCTAACGCCATTGCTGAGCTAATGCTAGTTAGCATTGGCTCCCAAAACTACCTCTAACTTCCTTCATACTGGACACAGACATAAAAGTAGTATCTACAAGTTCATCTGACTCTGACTCTGGGAAGTCCTACTTCCTCAAATCCTGAAGTATCCCTTTAAAGCTATGTCCGTGCTAAGCCACGCCTCCACTCCATTGCTACATTGAACCATTAAAGGCTCTTCCATGAACATCTGAACTAGCCAAAGGTGCAAATATGAACCATTGACTTGAGGATCTCCAGGGTTACTTGAGGATCTCCAGGAGTAACTTGAGGATCTCCAGGGGTTACTGGAGGATCTCCAGGGGTTACTTGAGGATATCCAGGGGTTACTTGAGGATCTCCAGGGGTAACTTGAGGATCTCCAGGGTTACTTGAGGATACCCAGGGGTAACTTGAGGATCTCCAGGGGTTACTTGAGGATACCCAGGGGTAACTTGAGGATCTCCAGGGGTTACTTGAGGATCTCCAGGGGTAACTTGTGGATCTCCAGAGGTTACTTGAGGATCTCCAGGGGTTACTTGAGGATCTCCAGGGGTAACTTGAGGATCTCCAGGGGTTACTTGAGGATCTCCAGGGGTAACTTGAGGATCTCCAGGGTTACTTGAGGATCTCCAGGGGTAACTTGAGGATCTCCAGGGGTTACTTGAGGATCTCCAGGGGTTACTTGAGGATCTCCACTTGAGGGGGTTACTCCAGGGGTTACTTGAGGATCTCCAGGAATAACTTGAGGATCTCAGGGTTACTTGAGGATCTCCAGGGGTTACTTGAGGATCTCCAGGAATAAGGGGTCTCCACTTGAGGATCTCCAGGGGTTACTTGAAGATCTCCAAGGTAGGGTTACTTCCAGGAACACTTGAGGATCTCCAGGGGTAACTTGTGGATCTCCAGAGGTTACTTGAGGATCTCCAGGGGTTACTTGAGGATCTCCAGGGGTAACTTAAGGATCTCCAGGGGTTACTTGAGGATCTCCAGGAATAACTTGAGGATCTCCAGGGTTACTTGAGGATCTCCAGGGGTTACTTGAGGATCTCCAGGAATAACTTGAGGATCTACTTGAGGATCTCCAGGGTTCTTAACTTGAGGATCTCCAGGGGCTTGAGGTTACTTGAGGATCTCCAGGGTTACTTGAGGATCTCCAGGGTTACTTGAGGATCTCCAGGGGTTACTTGAGGATCTCCAGGGGTAAAGATCTCCAGAGGTAACTTGAGGATCTCCAGGGTTACTTGAGGATCTCAGGAATAACAGGGGGTTACGTGAGGATCTCCAGGGTTACTTGGGATCTTACTTGAGGATCTCCAGGGTTACTTGAGGATCTCCAGAGGTTACTTGAGGATCTCCAGGGGTTACTTGAGGAACTCCGGGGTTACTTGAGGATCTCCAGGGTTACTTGAGGATCTCCAGAGGTAACTTGAGGATCTCCAGGGGTTACTTGAGGAACTCCGGGGTTACTTGAGGATCTCCAGGGTTACTTGAGGATCTCCAGGGTTACTTGAGAAACTCCATGTCACGTTCTGATCTTTATTTCCTTTGTTTTGTCTTTATTTAGTATAGTCAGGGCGTGAGTTTAGGTGGGCAGTCTATGTTTGTGTTTCTATGTTGTTTCTATTTCTGTGTTTGGCCTGATATGGTTCTCAATCAGAGGCAGCTGTTTATCGTTGTCCCTGATTGAGAACCATATTTAGGTAGCCTGGGTTTCACTGTTGGTTGGTGGGTGTTTGTTTCCTGTGTCAGTGTTTGTGCCACACGGGACTGTTTCGTTTATATTCACTTTCTTATTTTGTATTCTGTCATGTTCAGTTTATACTATTAAAACATGGACACTTACCACGCTGAGTTTTGGTCCGATCCCTGTTACTCCTCTTCGGACAAAGAGGAAATATGTCGTTACACTCCAGGGTTATTTGAGGATCTCCAAGGATCTTGAGGATCTCCAGGGGTAACTTGAGGATCTCCAGGGGTAACTTGTGGATCTCCAGAGGTTACTTGAGGATCTCCAGGGGTTACTTGAGGATCTCCAGGGGTAACTTGAGGATCTCCAGGGGTTACTTGAGGATCTCCAGGAATAACTTGAGGATCTCCAGGGTTACTTGAGGATCTCCAGGGGTTACTTGAGGATCTCCAGGAATAACTTGAGGATCTCCAGGGTTCTTAAGGATCTCCAGCGTTACTTGAGGATCTCCAGGGTTACTTGAGGATCTCCAGGGGTTACTTGAAGATCTCCAGAGGTAACTTGAGGATCTCCAGGGTTACTTGAGGATCTCCAGGGGTTACTTGAGGAACTCCGGGGTTACTTGAGGATCTCCAGGGTTACTTGAGGATCTCCAGGGGTTACTTGAGGATCTCCAGGGGTAACTTGAGGATCTCCAGGGGTTACTTGAGGATCTCCAGGGGTTACTTGAGGATCTCCAGGGGTAACTTGTGGATCTCCAGGGTTACTTGAGGATCTCCAGAATTACTTGAGGATCTCCAGGGTTCTTGAGGATCTCCAGGGTTACTTGAGGATCTCCAGGAATTACTTGAGGATCTCCAGGGTTCTTGAGGAACTCCAGGGTTACTTGAGGATCTCCAGGGATTATTGAGGAACTCCAGGGTTCTTGAGGATCTCCAGGGTTACTTGAGGATCTCCAGGGGTTACTTGAGGATCTCCAGGGTTACTTGAGGAACTCCAGGGTTACTTGGGGACTCCAGGGTTACTTGAGGAACTCCTTGAGGATCTCCAGGGTTACTTGAGGATCTCCAGGGGTTACTTGAGGATCTCCAGAGGTAACTTGAGGATCTCCAGGGGTTACTTGAGGAACTCCGGGGTTACTTGAGGATCTCCAGGGTTACTTGAGGATCTCCAGGGTTACTTGAGGAACTCCGGGGCTACTTGAGGATCTCCAGGGTTACTTGAGGATCTTCAGGGTTACTTGAGGATCTCCAGGGTTACTTGAGAAACTCCATGTCACGTTCTGATCTTTATTTCCTTTGTTTTGTCTTTATTTAGTATAGTCAGGGCGTGAGTTTAGGTGGGCAGTCTATGTTTGTGTTTCTATGTTTTTTCTATTTCTGTGTTTGGCCTGATATGGTTCTCAATCAGAGGCAGCTGTTTATCGTTGTCCCTGATTGAGAACCATATTTAGGTAGCCTGGGTTTCACTGTTGGTTGGTGGGTGTTTGTTTCCTGTGTCAGTGTTTGTGCCACACGGGACTGTTTCGTTTATATTCACTTTGTTATTTTGTATTCTGTCGTGTTCAGTTTATACTATTAAAACATGGACACTTACCACGCTGAGTTTTGGTCCGATCCCTGTTACTCCTCTTCGGACAAAGAGGAAATATGTCGTTACACTCCAGGGTTATTTGAGGATCTCCAAGGATCTTGAGGATCTCCAGGGGTAACTTGAGGATCTCCAGGGGTAACTTGTGGATCTCCAGAGGTTACTTGAGGATCTCCAGGGGTTACTTGAGGATCTTGAGAGGATCTCCTTGAGGATCTCCAGGAATAACTTGAGGATCTCCAGGGTTACTTGAGGATCTCCAGGGGTTACTTGAGGATCTCCAGGAATAACTTGAGGATCTCCAGGGTTCTTAAGGATCTCCAGCGTTACTTGAGGATCTCCAGGGTTACTTGAGGATCTCCAGGGGTTACTTGAAGATCTCCAGAGGTAACTTGAGGATCTCCAGGGTTACTTGAGGATCTCCAGGGGTTACTTGAGGAACTCCGGGGTTACTTGAGGATCTCCAGGGTTACTTGAGGATCTCCAGGGGTTACTTGAGGATCTCCAGAGGTAACTTGAGGATCTCCAGGGGTTACTTGAGGAACTCCGGGGTTACTTGAGGATCTCCAGGGTTACTTGAGGATCTCCTGGGTTACTTGAGGAACTCCAGAGATTACTTGAGGATCTCCAGGGTTCTTGAGGATCTCCAGGGTTACTTGAGGAACTCCAGGGATTACATGAGGATCTCCAGGGTTCTTGAGGAACTCCAGGGTTACTTGGGGAACTCCAGGGATTACATGAGGAACTCCAGGGTTCTTGAGGAACTACAGGGTTTCTTGAGGAACTACAGGGTTACTTGAGGAACTCCAGGGTTATTGAGGAACTACAGGGTTACTTGGGGGACTCCAGGGTTACTTGGGGAACTCCAGGGTTCTTGAGGAACTCCAGGGATTACTTGAGGAACTCCAGGGTTCTTGAGGATCTCCAGGGTTCTTGAGTCACCACTAATTCTAAGAGTGTATTTTTGTCTAGAGATAAGGCTCTGGTCAAAAGTAGTGCACTATAAAGGGAAAAGGGTGCCATTTGGGATGTAAATAAAGACTAATCTCACTCATTTGTTTCGTATACATTGTATAAGTCCCACATAGCACCCCATGAATTAAAAAAAGAAAATCACTATATAGCCCTATGGACCAATGTCAAAAGTAGTGCACTATATAGCGAATATGGTGCTATTTGGGATGCAAACCTTTTACAGGTTGTGTCAACAAGTGAATTCGTGTCTCATCATATACAGTGGGAGAACAAGTATTTGATACACTGCCGATTTTGTGGGTTTTCCTACTTACAAAGCATGTAGAGGTCTGTCATTTTTATCATAGGTACACTTCAACTGTGAGAGACGGAATCTAAAACAAAAATCCAGAAAATCACATTGTATGATTTGTAAGAAATGAATTAGCCTTTTATTGTATTGATATAACCAGTAGAGGGTGATAGCACTGACGGCCTCCACGTGTTCCTATGGAAAACTCCCGATGGCACATGATGCAGGGATGGTATTTTCATTTGAAGGGCGCCATATTGCTGAATGGGGCCCATCGCTAAAGATTACAGTGAATGTGGTCGTAACTAGCAAAGGATCATGGTTGATGTAGTCATTTAAAAAAAATCCTGCCTGAGAGAGTCAACCTGGAGCCTGCTCGTAGCCTGCCGGCCCGTGATTGGTCTGTGTCAGAGTGTGGTCCTGTGTGATGACAAATGTAGTAGTCAGAAAGGATCACTATTTAATTGAATATCTCCATTTGTAGCGAACATTTAAATAATTCACTGTGAGGATCGAACTTGATCATAATAATCGGCTGTCTAAACATTTTTTGGGGACCGATTCAGACCAGGGAATTTAGCACCGCTAGGTTAGCCGACCAACAGAGATTGCGACTTCATGCTCCAGACCGGACACTGGGGGCCTGGTAGCTACAAACAGTAAAAGGCAAAACATATATTAACTGACACAAATTAGTGGAATGTTTTTCCCTGAAGCATATTATTTAAGCTTACCCATGATGTTGCACAATGATTTAAATCAATAAAAATCATAATTTTAGTTAAAGTACGATATCATTGGGCTAGAAGTTAAAGGTAAAAAAAAAAAAAGACAAATCTGAACTACTCACTTCGTGCAAATGAATGCGTGTGAATGAGGTTTCTTTTCACATGATATGAAATATTTTCAGCCTACGTTTAATTTCAGGGTTTTATTTGAATGTTACTAACCCCACCAGCATGGCATTGGTTGTTAATCAAAAACAGCTGCAGAGTTATTCCTCTTTGTGACTGCGATGAGCCAAACAGCCTTGTGTTCACTTGACCCCACTGAGCCATGGAGCTCATTTCAATAGGGTGGTGTAGCCTTGTGTTTTTAAATCCTCCACTGTTTTTACCTGAAAATCATCATAATCAATTGGATCATTTGTAAATGTTCACTTATTTTTTTTAAATATATATATATGACCATTTTATAAATGGTATAACTGCATGATATGGTAGCATTTTGCAAACCTGCTCAACCCATCGCCCCAAGATTAATGCATTTGACCATTGTAACGACGTGCGCTGAGAGACAGGAAGCAAGTTCAGGGAGTGAAGGGTTTTAATAAATAAAACACAACATAAAACAGTACACGAACAACACACAGACTTAACACTGGAACAGAAACAATAACGCCTGGGGAAGGAACCAAAGGGAGTGACATGGATAGGGAAGGAACCAAAGGGAGTGACATGGATAGGGAAGGAACCAAAAGGAGTGACATGGATAGGGAAGGAACCAAAGGGAGTGACATGGATAGGGAAGGAACCAAAAGGAGTGACATGGATAGGGAAGGAACCAAAGGGAGTGACATGGATAGGGAAGGAACCAAAGGGAGTGACATGGATAGGGAAGGAACCAAAGGGAGTGACATGGATAGGGAAGGAACCAAAGGGAGTGACATGGATAGGGAAGGAACCAAAGGGAGTGACATGGATAGGGAAGGTAATTAGGGAAGGTGAGATGGAGTCCAGGTGAGTCTGATCCGGTGGCGTGTAATGATGGTGACAGGCGTGTGCCATAATGAGCAGCCTGGTGACCTAGAGTCCGGAGAGGGAGCACACCGTGACAACCACTGAAGTTTTGCTACACTGCTTTGATTGGTGTAACTTTAGCTAGAAACCACCAAGTGTTTATCCAGATAATGAAATGGAACGTACAGTTAGTTACATGACATTTGTGGCGCGCATTGATCTAGAGCATATTTATTATAGCCTATCATTTCACTTCCCCTTTGAGCACAGGCTGACTTGGCTTTGCTGTACCGCAGCTGAAGCCTACCAGCAGCCTTACCTACCAGCAGCCTTACCTACCAGCAGCCTTAACTACCAGCAGTCTTACCTACCAGCAGCCTTACCTACCAGCAGTGTTACCTACCAGCAGCCTTACCTACCAGCAGTCTTACCTACCAGCAGCCTTACCTACCAGCAGTCTTACCTACCAGCGGTCTTACCTACCAGCAGCCTTACCTACCAGCAGCCTTACCTACCAGCAGTCTTACCTACCAGCAGTCTTACCTACCAAAGTTCGCATCGTGTCCATTATTATGTAGAGAAACACAGATCAGCCCTTTATCCATATTACCAGAGCTTCATCTTATTCTTTCTAACTATTTCTCTGGCGGTTTCGCAGCTTCAATTTATGGAACATGACCAAAACTTTGCCGATAACAACAGATCGCAAAGATAGGTGATTCCCATCCGTGGCAAAGTCTTTTAAAAAGCATAGTGACAAATGAGATCTCACCATTTAATTTCTGTCATATTACTATGAATCCCACAGGACCATGTTGTTAAGAGAGATATTTATTCATTTTCATACATTTTCATAGTGTCTTTCTCTACTGTCATTCCTTTTCATATGAATGTGTCCCCCCCGTGGAGATTGGAATTGTAAATTAACGTGAGATTCAGTTTACTCCACAGAACCCCTCTTGACTGACAGACTATTCACCTAGACTGACATTCATTTGCAGCTGGTCAATGGGGTTTTCACAGGGGAGGAGTTATTTACTCTAATGGGGTTTTAACAGGGGAGGAGTTATTTACTCTAATGGGGTTTGAACAGGGGAGGAGTTATTTACTCTAATGGGGTTTGAACAGGGGAGGAGTTATTTACTCTAATGGGGTTTGAACAGGGGAGGAGTTATTTACTCTAATGGGGTTTTAACAGGGAGGAGTTATTTACTCTAATGGGGTTTTAACAGGGGAGGAGTTATTTACTCTAATGGGGCTTAAACAGGGGAGGAGTTATTTACTCTAATGGGGTTTGAACAGGGGAGGAGTTATTTACTCTAATGGGGTTTTAACAGGGGAGGAGTTATTTACTCTAATGGGGCTTAAACAGGGGAGGAGTTATTTACTCTAATGGGGTTTAAACAGGGGAGGAGTTATTTACTCTAATGGGGTTTAAACAGGGGAGGAGTTATTTACACTAATGGGGTATTGACAGGGGAGGAGTTATTTACTCTAATGGGGTTTGAACAGGGGAGGCGTTATTTACTCTAATGGGGTTTTAACAGGGGAGGAGTTATTTACTCTAATGTGGCTTAAACAGGGGAGGAGTTATTTACTCTAATGTGGCTTAAACAGGGGAGGCGTTATTTACTCTAATGGGGGAGGAGTTATTTACTCTAATGTGGTTTAAACAGGGGAGGAGTTATTTACTCTAATGGGGTTTAAACAGGGGATGAGTTATTTACTCTAATGGGGTTTAAACAGGGGAGGAGTTATTTACACTAATGGGGTTTGAACAGGGGAGGTGTTATTTACTCTAATGGGGTTTTAACAGGGGAGGAGTTATTTACTCTAATGGGGCTTAAACAGGGGAGGAGTTATTTACTCTAATGGGGTTTGAACAGGGGAGGCATTATTTACTCTAATGGGGCTTAAACAGGGGAGGAGTTATTTACTCTAATGGGGGATGAGTTATATACTCTAATGTGGTTTAAACAGGGGAGAGGTTATTTACTCTAATGGGGTTTTAACAGGGGAGGAGTTATTTACTCTAATGGGGTTTTAACAGGGGAGGAGTTATTTACTCTAATGGGGCTTAAACAGGGGAGGAGTTATTTACTCTAATGGGGTTTGAACAGGGGAGGCATTATTTACTCTAATGGGATTTAAACAGGGGAGGCGTTATTTACTCTAATGGGGTTTGAACAGGGGAGGAGTTATTTACTCTAATGGGGTTTAAACAGGGGAGGAGTTATTTACTCTAATGGGGTTTGAACAGGGGAGGCGTTATTTACTCTAATGGGGTTTTAACAGGGGAGGAGTTATTTACTCTAATGTGGCTTAAACAGGGGAGGAGTTATTTACTCTAATGTGGCTTAAACAGGGGAGGCGTTATTTACTCTAATGGGGGAGGAGTTATTTACTCTAATGTGGTTTAAACAGGGGAGGAGTTATTTACTCTAATTGGGTTTAAACAGGGGATGAGTTATTTACTCTAATGGGGGAGGCGTTATTTACTCTAATGTGGTTTAAACAGGGGAGGAGTTATTTACTCTAATGGGGTTTAAACAGGGGAGGAGTTATTTACTCTAATGGGGTTTTAACAGGGGAGGAGTTATTTCCTCTAATGGGGTTTTAACAGGGGAGGAGTTATTTACTCTAATGTGGCTTAAACAGGGGAGGAGTTATTTACTCTAATGGGGTTTTAACAGGGGAGGAGTTATTTACTCTAATGGGGCTTAAACAGGGGAGGAGTTATTTACTCTAATGGGGTTTTAACAGGGAAGGAGTTATTTAATCTAATGGGGTTTAAACAGGGGAGGAATTATTTACTCTAATGGGGTTTAAACAGGGGATGAGTTATTTCCTCTAATGGGGTTTGAACAGGGGAGGAGTTGTGTCATCAACTATAACCATGCGCATATTCCTCATTGGAACACAGCTATTGATGTATTTTTAAGTACAGGGCTTGTGCAACGTGCAGTACCTATCCATTGATGTAAATATATCCTCTGTCTGATTCCCAGTTCATCCACTGGATAGCAGTAGGAGATCACATGACGTCTCTTGGCCACAAAACCAATTGCATCTGATTTGTTTGGGTAGTGAGTCACTGTTGCCAAAATGGCTAAATTGGGTTTTCAAGCCTGTCATCTCAAAATGACCTCAGCAATCGGGGCTTTCAAGTTATGGAGTTTTTTTTGTTGTTCTTTGTTATTGAAAAAAGACCCAGATATGTGTAGAAACGTCACACTTCTATCCCCATTCACTTTTCCTATTGTAAATGATGAGTTAAACGGTGCATGTGGAGGATGCGTACAAGGTCATGTGGATGGAGAAGGAAATGCATTGCTTTACAAGGATGTATGTACCCTTTCCATGCATACTAAATACTTGCACTTTTGGGGACTTGACCTACATTACATACTCTACGACTACTGTATCATTGGAAAGCTACAGGCCTGTGTCTTTTTTGGGAATCGAACTAAAAATCTTACTGCTGACAATGTCATAAGAATCCCCCACACCTCCACCTATAAAGGCCATAAATCATGAGCTATGGATATGCAGTATGTCACTTTCTATTTTCGGACCCCAAACTCACCAGGCCCTGTACTGGGCCCAAAACAACCTCTCAGAGTTATCTTTATTTACAGTGCCTTGCGAAAGTATTCGGCCCCCTTGAACTTTGCGACCTTTTGCCACATTTCAGGCTTCAAACATAAAGATATAAAACTGTATTGTTTTGTGAAGAATCAACAACAAGTGGGACACAATCATGAGGTGGAACAACATTTATTGGATATTTCAAACTTTTTTAACAAATCAAAAACTGAAAAATTGGGTCGCATATTAGAAATGTAAATTAAGAATCTATTACACATAAAAATAAATACAACTGCAGCATCTAAATTATTCAGCCCCTTAAGATTAATACTATGTAGCGCCACCTTTTGCTGCTTATGCCATTACAGCTGTAAGCTCTACTAACTTAACAATCAAAAAATTGTTATATCAGGATAAAGGTAAGACCCAGATGCAGACTGTGTCGAAGTGACAATGTTTATTACAGCAACAGGGGCAAAGGTACAGGACGACAGTCAGGCTTAGGGTCAGGGGCAGGCAGAGGTCAGTAATCTAGATACGTTGGGGTTCAGGCGGACGGGCTATGTCTAAACCAGGAGGACGAGAAAAGAGAGACTGGGAAAAAGCAACCGCTAGTTGCCTTGACAAACAAGACAAACTGGTAACAGACAAACAGAGAACACCTGTATAAATACACAGGGGATAATGGGGAAGATGGGCAACACCTGGAGGGGGGTGGAGACAATCACAAAGACAGGTAAAACAGATCAGGGTGTGACAGGTTAGCTGACATGGCAAACTAAGTGATTGTCAGGGACTGACAAAACAAGATTTAAAAAATCATTTCAAACTTGCACCTTGTGTATTCTACTATTTTAACTATCAACCCCCCCCCTCCCAAATCTATGTTTATTGTTGTATTTTTCGGGGGCCCTTAGCAACTGCAAAGCCCAAACAGTGAAGACGTTTTGAAAAAGCACATCGTTCTTAATGTTTATTTGTGTGTGTGTGTGTGTGTGTGTGTGTGTGTGTGTGTGTGTGTGTGTGTGTGTGTGTGTGTGTGTGTGTGTGTGTGTGTGTGTGTGTGTGTGTGTGTGTGTGTGTGTGTGTGTGTGTGTGTGTGTGTGTGTGTGTGTGTGTGTGTGTGTGTGTGTGTGTGTGTATCATCATTCCACAGAAAGAGAGAGAGAGAGAAATAGAGAGAGAGAGGATGTGAGATGTGTGTGGTGCTTTAAGAAAGTGCCTTGTGTAACAGAGAATAGTAGACAAGAGAAAGCCTGCTTGCTGCCTACAGGAGTGGTCTATAGAGAAGAGAAAGCCTGTTTATTTCCTACAGGAGTGGTCTATAGAGAAGAGAAAGCCTGTTTATTTCCTACAGGAGTGGTCTGTAGAGAAGAGAAAGCCGGTTTATTTCCTACAGGAGTGGTCTGTAGAGAAGAGAAAGCCTGTTTATTTCATACAGGACTGGTCTATAGAGAGGAGAAAGCCTGTTTGTTTCCTACAGGAGTGGTCAGGAAAGCCTGGTCTAGGAGTGGTCTGTAGAGAAGAGAAAGCCTGTTTATTTCATACAGGACTGGTCTATAGAGAGGAGAAAGCCTGTTTGTTTCCTACAGGAGTGGTCTGTAGAGAGGAGAAAGCCTGTTTGTTTCCTACAGGAGTGGTCTATAGAGAGGAGAAAGCCTGTTTGTTTCCTACAGGAGTGGTCTGTAGAGAGGAGAAAGCCTGTTTGTTTCCTACAGGAGTGGTCTGTAGAGAAGAGAAAGCCTGTTTGTTTCCTACAAATCAAATCAAAGTTTATTTGTCACGTGCGCTGAATACAACAGGTGTAGACCATACAGTGAAATACTTACTTACAGGCTCTAGCCAATAGTACAAAAAAGGTATTAGGTGAACAATAGGTAGGTAAAGAAATAAAAACAACAGTAAAAAGACAGTGAAAAACAGTAGCGAGGCTGTATTCAGTAGCGAGGCTATAAAAGTAGCGAGGCTACATATAGACGGACACCTGTTAGTCAGGCTGATTGAGGTAGTCTGTACATGTAGATATGGTTAAAGTGACTCTGCATATATGATAAACAGAGAGTAGCAGTAGCGTAAAAGAGAGGTTGGCGGGTGGTGGGTGGCGGGACACAATGCAGATAGCCCGGTTAGCCAATGTGCGGGACCACTGGTTGGTTGGGCCTATTGAGGCAGTATGTACATATGTACATGAATGTATAGTTAAAGTGACTGTGCATATATGATAAACACCAGAGTAGCAGCAGCGTAAAAGAGGGGATGGGGGGGGCACACAATGCAAATAGTCCGGGTAACCATTTGGTTACCTGTTCAGGAGTCTTATGGCTTTGGGGTAAAAACTGTTGAGAAGCCTTATTGTCCTAGACTTGGCACTTGGTACCGCTGACATGAGGTAGTAGAGAGAACAGTGTATGACACTGCCTGGTGTAGAGGTCCTGGATGGCAGGCAGCTTAGCCCCAGTGATGTAATGGGCCGTACGCACTACCCTCTGTAGTGCCTTGCGGTCGGAGGCTGAGCAATTGCCCTACCAGGCAGTGATGCAACCAGTCAGGATATTGCAGCTGTAGAACCTTTTGAGGATCTCAGGACCCATGCCAAATGTTTTTTTGATTCCTGAGGGGGAATAGGCTTTGTCGTGCCCTCTTCACGACTGTCTTGGTGTGTTTTGAACATTCTAGTTTGTTGAGATGTGGACACCAAGGAACTTGAAGCTCTCAACCTGCTCCACTACAGCCCCGTCGATGAGAATGGGTGCGTACTCTGTCCTCCTTTTCCTGTAATCCACAATCATCTCCCTGGTCTTGGTTACTTTGAGGGATAGGTTGTTATTCTGGCACCGCCAGGTCTCTGACTTCCTCCCTATAGGCTGTCTTGTCGTTGTCGGTAATCAGGCCTACCACTGTTGTGTCGTCTGCAAACTTAATGGTGGTGTTGGAGTTGTGCTTGGCAATGCAGTCGTGGGTGAACAGGAAGTACAGGAGGGGACTGAGCAAGCACCCCTGGGGGGCTCCAGTGTTGAGGATCAGCATGGCAGATGTGTTGCTACCTACCCTCACCACCTGGGGTTGGCCCGTCAGGAAGTCCAGGATCCTTAGCTTAATGATGAGCTTTGAGGGTACTATGGTGTTGAACGCTGAGCTGTAGTCAATGAATAGCATTCTCACATAAGTGTTCCTTTTGTCCAGGTGGGAAATTGCAGTGTGGCGTGCAATAGAGATTGCATCATCTGTGGATCTGTTTGGGTGGTATGCAAATTGGAGTGGGTCTAGGGTTTCTGGGATAATGGTGTTGATGTGAGCCATTACCAGACTTTCAAAGCCCTTCATGGCTACGGAAGTGAGTGCTACGGGTCTGTAGTCATTTAGGCAGGTTGCCTTTGTGTTCTTGGGCACAGGGACGATGGTGGTCTGAAAACTATGTAGTGTTTTTTTAAGGGTTATTTCTTACATTGGTACCCCAGGTCATCTTAGGTTTTATTACATACTGTACAGTCGGGAGGAACTACTGAATATAAGAGCAATGTTAACTCACCATCATTGCAACCAGGAATACGACTTTCCCAAAGCGGATCCTGTGTTTTGCCCACCACCCAGGACAATGGATCAGATCCCAGCCGGCGAACCAAAACAACGTCACCGTAAAAGGGGCAGACGGAACGGTCTGCTGGTCAGGCTCCGGAGACGGGCACATCGTGCACCGCTCCTGAGCATACTACTCGCCAATGTCCAGTCTCTTCACAACAAGGTTGATTAAATCCGAGCAAGGATAGCATTCCAGAGAGACATCAGAGACTGTAACGTTCTTTGCTTCACGGAAACATGGCTCACTCGAAACACGCTATCGGAGTCGGTGCAGCCAGATGTTTTTTTCACGCATTGCGCTGACAGAAACAAGCATCTTTGTGGTTAGAAGAGGGGGGGGTATGCCTTATGATTAACGAGACTTGGTGTGATCATAACAACATACAGGAACTCAAGTCCTTCTGTTCACCTGACCTAGAATTCCTTACAATCAAATGTCGACCGCGTTATCTACCAAGGGAATTCTCTTCGATTATAATCACAGCCGCATATAATCATATAATCACAGCCCCAAGCAGACACATCGACGGCCCTGAACAAACTTTATTTGACTCTATGTAAACTGGAAACCACATATCCTGAGGCTGCATTCATTGTAGCTGGGGATTTTAATAACAAGGTGAATCTGAAAACAAGACTCCCCAAATTCTATCAGCATTTTGATTGTGCTACCAGAGCTGGTAAAACCCTGGATCATTGTTATTCTAACTTTCGTGGCGTATATAAGGCCCTCCCCAGCCCTCCTTTCGGAAAAGCTGACCACGACTCCATTTTGTTTCTCCCAGCCTATAGACAGAGACTAAAACAGGAAGCTCCCGCACTCAGATCTGTTCAACTCTGGTCCGACCAATCTGATTCCACGCTTCAAGACTGTTCCGCATTGACTCCAACAACAACATTGACGAATACGCTGATTCGGTGAGCGAGTTCATTAGCAAGTGCATTGGCTAACTATTAAAACATTCCCAAACCAGAAACCGCGGATTGAAGGCAGCATTCGCGCGAAACTGAAAGCGCGAACCAATGCTTTTAACCAGGGAAAGGTGACCGGAAACATGACCGAATACAAACAGTGTAGATATTCCCTCCGCAAGGCAATCAAACAAGCTAAGCGTCAGTATAGAGACAAAGTAGAGTCTACAGTCAATCACGGAGTACAAAAAGAAACCCAGCCCCATCGCGGACCAGGATGTCTTGCTCCCAGACAGACTAAATAACTTCTTTGCTCGCTTTGAGGACAATACAGTGCCACTGACAAGGCCCACTTTCAAAACCTGCAGACACTCCTTCACTGCAGCCGACGTGAGTAAATCATTTAAACGTGTTAACCCTCGCAAGGCTGCAGGCCCAGACGGCATCCCAAGCAGCGGCATCCCAGAGCATGCACAGACCAGCTGGCTGGTGTGTTTACAGACATTTTTAATCAATTCTTATCCCAGTCTGCTGTCCCCACATGCTTCGAGAGGGCCACCATTGTTCCTGTTCCCAAGATAGCAAAGGTAACTGAGCTAAAAGACTACCGCCCGTAGCACTCATTTCCGTCATCATGAAGTGCTTTGAGAGACTAGTCAAGGACCATATCACCTCCAGCCTACCTGATACCCTAGACCCACTCCAATTTGCTTACTGCCCAAATAGGTCCACAGAGGACGCAATCGCAACCACACTGCACACTGCCCTAACCCATCTGGACAAGAGGAATACCTATGTAAGAATGCTGTTCATCGACTCCAGCCCAGCATTTAACACCATAGTACCCTCCAAACGCGTAACTACAGGCGACACTACAGTGGTAGGCTTGATTACCAACAACGACGAGACGGCCTACAGGGAGGAGGTGAGGGCCCTCGCAGTGTGGTGTTGTAAGGTCCTGGGTGTCGTGAATGTGGAGTCAGGCGCAGGGAAACAGAGAGTTCAGTATAGTGCTCTTTTAATGTGCACACGGTGAAAACACGGCTACCCATTGAACACTGGGTGCTTAAAACAACATACCCCAGATACGGGGAACGAAAATATAACAGCACTATACACTAACATACAACAGCACGTTCGTCTCTAACCAACACCAGGGTTACAATATTCAATCCCGCACAAAGAAACGGGCGGGCCGGCTGACTAATAAAGCCCAACTAATTACAACCTTAAAACAGGTGCTACCAATAAACACATAAGGAGGGGGAGGAAAGAAATCAGTGGCAGCTAGTAGACCGGTGACGCCGAGCGCCACCCGAACGGGAAGGGGAGCCACCTTCAGTGGCAGCTAGTAGACCGGCGACGCCGAGCGCCACCCGAACGGGAAGGGGAGATCACCTTCAGTGGCAGCTAGTAGACCGGCGACGCCGAGCGCCACCCGAACGGGAAGGGGAGATCACCTTCAGTGGCAGCTAGTAGACCGGCGACGCCGAGCGCCACCCGAACGGGAAGGGGAGCCACCTTCAGTGGCAGCTAGTAGACCGGCGACGCCGAGCGCCACCCGAACGGGAAGGGGAGCCACCTTCAGTGGCAGCTAGTAGACCGGCGACGCCGAGCGCCACCCGAACGGGAAGGGGAGCCACCTTCAGTGGCAGCTAGTAGACCGGCGACGCCGAGCGCCACCCGAACGGGAAGGGGAGCCACCTTCAGTGGCAGCTAGTAGACCGGCGACGCGAGCGCCACCCGAACGGGAAGGGGAGCCACCTTCAGTGGCAGCTAGTGACAGGTGTCAGGAAAATAGCGCCACCCGAACGGGAAGGGGAGCCACCTTCAGTGGCAGCTGAGAGACCTGTTGGGCTGACCGCCGGCAGCGCCACCCGAACCGGGAAGGGGAGATCACCTTCAGTGGCAGCTAGTAGACCGGCGATACCTAGCGCCACCCGAACGGGAAGGGCCAAAAAGATCACCTTCAGTGGACAACAACCACCCGAGCCACTGCGGGAAGGGGAGATCACCCGCTAGTCCAGACCGGCGACGTCGAGCGCCACCCGACGCTGGGAAGGGGAGATCACCTTCAGTGGCAGCATTAATTTACATAGACCTTAATTAGGCGACCAACCGTGCGCCATTGGCCCAATCTGCGGGAAGGGGAGCCACCTTCAGTCGGACTCGTGACAGGTGTCAGGAAAATAGCCTAACACTCAACGTCAATAAAACAAAGGAGATGATTGTGGACTTCAGGAAACAGAGCATCCTGAGATGTATCACCAACTGGTACGGCAACTGCTCTACCCACAACCGTAAGGCTCTCCAGAGGGTAGTGAGGTCTGCACAACACATAACCGGGGGCAAACTACCTGCCCTCCAGGATACCTACACCACCCGATGTCACAGGAAGGCCAAAAAGATCATCAAGGACAACAACCACCCGAGCCACTGCCCGTTCACCCCGCTATCATCCAGAAGGCGAGGTGTCCCCCCCAACCCCTCTTTTACGCTGCTGCTACTCTCTGTTTATTATATATGCATAGTCACTTTAACTATACATTAATTTACATACTACCTTAATTAGCCCGACCAACCAGTGTCCCCGCACATTGGCTAACCAGGCTATCTGCATTGTGTCCCGACACCCACCACCCACCACCCACCACCCATCACCCATCAACCTCTCTTTGACGCTAATTCTACTCTCTGTTTATAATAATAATAATAATAATATATGCCATTTAGCAGACGCTTTTATCCAAAGCGACTTACAGTCATGTGTGCATACATTCTACGTATGGGTGGCCCCGGGGATCGAACCTACTACCCTGGCGTTACAAGCGCCATGCTCTACCAACTGAGCTACAGAAGGACATATATACATCATATCATATATACATATATACATAGTCACTATACATGTACGTACTACCTCAGTCAGCCCGACTAACCGGTGCCTCACTACTGTATATAGCCTCACTACTGTATATAGCCTCACTACTGTATATAGCCTCACTACTGTATAAAGCCTCACTACTGCATTTACATTACATTTAAGTCATTTAGCAGACGCTCTTATCCAGAGCGACTTACAAATTGGTGCATTCACCTTATGACATCCAGTGGGACAGTCACTTAACAATAGTGCATCTAAAACTTAGGGGGGGTGGGGTGAGAGGGATTACTTAACCTATCCTAGGTATTCCTTAAAGAGGTGGGGTTTCAGGTGTCTCCGGAAGGTGGTGATTGACTCCGCTGTCCTGGCGTCGTGAGGGAGTTTGTTCCACCATTGGGGGCCAGGGCAGCGAACAGTTTTGACTGGGCTGAGCTGGGAGCTGTACTTCCTCAGTGGTAGGGAGGCGAGCAGGCCAGAGGTGGATGAACGCAGTGCCCTTGTTTGGGTGTAGGGCCTGATCAGAGCCTGGAGGTACTGAGGTGCCGTTCCCCTCACAGCATTTCCGTAGGCAAGCACCATGGTCTTGTAGCGGATGCAGCATTTCAACTGGAAGCCAGTGGATTCAGAACGGAGGAGCGGGGTGACGTGAGAGAACTTGGGAAGGTTGAACACCAGACGGGCTGCGGCGTTCTGGATGAGTTGAAGCATTTCACTGGGTTTAATGGCACAGGCACTGGGAGCCCAGCCAACAGCATTGCAGTAATCCAGACCTGTTGGAGATGACAAGTGCCTGGATTAGGACCTGCGTCCGCTTCCTGTGTGAGGCAGGGTCTACTACACCTGTTGTATTCAGGATGTTGTAGAGCATGAACCTATTCAGGAACGGGCCACCGCCTTGATGTTAGCACTGTTGTCTACTCACCTGTTGTAACGACAGGGTGTTGTCCAGGATCACGCCACTAGGTTCTTGGCGCTCTGGGAGGAGGACACAATGGAGTTGTCGACCGTGATGGCGAGATCATGGAACGGGCAGTCCTTCCCCGGGAGGAAGAGCAGCTCCGTCTTGCCGAGGTTCAGCTTGAGGTGGTGATCCGTCATCCACACTGATATGTCTGCCAGACATGCAGAGATGCGATTCGCCACCTGGTCATCAGAAGGGGGAAAGGAGAAGATTAATTTTGTGTCGTCTGCATAGCAATGATAAGAGAGACCATGTGAGGTTATGACAGAGCCAAGTGACTTGGTGTATAGCGAGAATAGGAGAGGGCCAAGAACAGAGCCCTGGGGGACACCAGTGGTGAGAGCGCGTGGTGAGGAGACAGATTCTCTATCCACGCCACCTGGTAGGAGCGACCTGTCAGGTAGGACGCAACTCTGTTTCAAGCGTGGTCCCGATCCTTTCGCCTGATGAGATGCCCAACTCGGAGAGGGTGGAGAGGAGGATCTGATGGTTCACAGTATCGAAGGCAGCCGATAGATCTAGAAGGATGAGAGCAGAGGAGAGAGAGTTAGCTTTAGCAGTGCGGAGCGCCTCCGTGATACAGAGGAGAGCAGTCTCAGTTGAATGACTAGTCTTGAAACCTGACTGATTTGGATCAAGAAGGTCATTCAGAGAGAGATAGCGGGAGAGCTGGCCAAGGACGGCACGTTCAAGAGTTTTGGAGAGAAAAGAAAGAAGGGATACTGGTCTGTAATTGTTGACATCGGAGGGATCGAGTGTAGGTTTTTTCAGAAGGGGTGCAACTCTCGCTCTCTTGAAGACGGAAGGGACGTAGCCAACGGTCAGGGATGAGTTGATGAGCGAGGTGAGGTAAGGGAGAAGGTCTCCGGAAATGGTCTGGAGAAGAGAGGAGGGGATAGGGTCAAGCGGGCAGGTTGTTGGGCGGCCGGCCGTCACAAGACGCGAGATTTCATCTGGAGAGAGAGGGGAGAAAGAGGTCAGAGCACAGGGTAGGGCAGTATAGCCTCACTACTGTATAAAGCCTCACTACTGTATATAGCCTCACTACTGTATATAGCCTCACTACTGTATATAGCCTCACTACTGTATAAAGCCTCACTACTGTATATAGCCTCACTACTATATAAAGCCTCACTACTGTATATAGCCTCACTACTATATAAAGCCTCACTACTGTATATAGCCTCACTACTGTATATAGCCTCACTACTATATAAAGCCTCACTACTGTATATAGCCTCACTACTGTATATAGCCTCACTACTATATAAAGCCTCACTACTGTATATAGCCTCACTACTGTATATAGCCTCACTACTATATAAAGCCTCACTACTGTATATAGCCTCACTACTGTATATAGCCTCACTACTGTATAAAGCCTCACTACTATATAAAGCCTCACTACTGTATATAGCCTCACTACTGTATAAAGCCTCACTACTGTATATAGCCTCACTACTATATAAAGCCTCACTACTGTATATAGCCTCACTACTGTATATAGCCTCACTACTATATAAAGCCTCACTACTGTATATAGCCTCACTACTGTATATAGCCTCACTACTATATAAAGCCTCACTACTGTATATAGCCTCACTACTGTTATAGCCTCACTACTATATAAAGCCTCACTACTGTATATAGCCTCACTACTGTATATAGCCTCACTACTGTATAAAGCCTCACTACTATATAAAGCCTCACTACTGTATATAGCCTCACTACTGTATATAGCCTCACTACTATATAAAGCCTCACTACTGTATATAGCCTCACTACTATATAAAGCCTCACTACTGTATATAGCCTCACTACTGTATAAAGCCTCACTACTGTATATAGCCTCACTACTGTATATAGCCTCACTACTGTATATAGCCTCACTACTGTATAAAGCCTCACTACTATATAAAGCCTCACTACTGTATATAGCCTCACTACTGTATATAGCCTCACTACTGTATATAGCCTCACTACTGTATAAAGCCTCACTATTGTTATTTTTCACTGTCTTTTTACAGTTGTTTTTATTTCTTTACTTACCTTTTTTTCACCTAATACCTTTGTTTATTTATGTTTTATTGCCCTGCTGGTTAGAGCCTGTAAGTAAGCATTTCACTGTTTAGGTTTACCTACACCTGTTGTATTCAGCATTTCACTGTAAGGTCTATCTGAACGCCTGTAAGTAAGCATTTCACTGTAAGGTTTACCTACACCTGTTGTATTCAGCATTTCACTGTAAGGTCTACCTACACCTGTTGTATTCAGCATTTCACTGTAAGGTCTACCTACACCTGTTGTATTCAGCATTTCACTGTAAGGTCTATCTACGCCTGTAAGTAAGCATTTCACTGTAAGGTCTACTACACCTGTTGTATTCAGCATTTCACTGTAAGGTCTACCTACACCTGTTGTATTCAGCATTTCACTGTAAGGTCTATCTATGCCTGTTGTATTCAGCATTTCACTGTGAGGTCTACCTATGCCTGTTGTATTCAGCATTTCACTGTGAGGTCTATCTATGCCTGTTGTATTCAGCATTTCACTGTGAGGTCTACCTATGCCTGTTGTATTCAGCATAACACTGTGAGGTCTATCTATGCCTGTTGTATTCAGCATTTCACTGTGAGGTCTACCTATGCCTGTTGTATTCAGCATTTCACTGTAAGGTCTACTACACCTGTTGTATTCAACATTTCACTGTAAGGTCTACTACACCTGTTTTATTCAGCATTTCACTGTAAGGTCTATCTATGCCTGTTGTATTCAGCATTTCACTGTAAGGTCTACTACACCTGTTGTATTCAGTATTTCACTGTAAGGTTTTCCTACACCTGTTATATTCAGCATTTCACTGTAAGGTCTACCTATGCCTGTTGTATTCAGCATTTCACTGTAAGGTTTTCCTACACCTGTTATATTAAGCATTTCACTGTAAGGTCTACTACACCTGTTGTATTCAGCATTTCACTGTAAGGTTTTCCTACACCTGTTGTATTCAGCATTTCATTGTAAGGTCTACTACACCTGTTGTATTCAGCATTTCACTGTAAGGTCTACTACACCTGTTGTATTCAGCATTTCACTGTAAGGTCCATCATGTCTGTTTTATTAGAGTCCTATTTATTCCATGACAACTAAACATGGATTTGATTTGATACAGGAGGCTTCTTAGTTCTACTATATTTCCGTGTAATGCACCGCTATCCTTGTGTTATTCTTGACCAGATTGATTGTGAATACAGATACTGAAAGGTGTCAGAAATAGCTAGCAGCACTATATCCTTGATAATTAATTAGATACAGTAGATTTTAAAAAAAACATTTACTGACAGTTTTCATTCTGACTTCAGATGACAATATAGCTGATACTTACACAGACGTTTTGTCAGCTTGCATTTTTTTGTACTGTGATAATACTGTATGTGCTTCACGCAATCTGTAATCTCGTGTGTGTGTGTATCTCTTTCCACTGTGGCCTTCAGTAAATAGACCTCACGTCTCAGTCAGTTCAGCATTCCCTCCCCTCTCTCCCTCTGCCCCTCCGTTTCCGCCTCCCTCCCTCCCTCCCTCCTCATCTATCTCCCCACCTCCGTTTTGTCTTTCACCTCTTTAAACAGTCATAACCCGAGGGTAATTTACGTTAAAGTTAAAAGGCACTGATTAGTAGTATTACAACCCACTGCGACCCGCGCTAGCCTGCAGGGACTCGGCAGAGAGACAAGGTTAAATCTGCATCATGTAGCCTACAGCACTGTGGGACTCTGCACACACACAAGCAATGGCACACGCACACATACACGTATACACATACAAACACACACACAGCGTGTAAGCCTACAGCAGGAGGATTAGGATATATATGTGTACATTATATATGTGAACATTATATACACTACCGTTCAACAGTTTGGGGTCATATAGAAATTTCCTTTTGTCCATTAAAATAACATAAAATTGATACACACAGTGTAGACATTGTTGCTGGAAACGGCTGATTTTTTATGGAATATCTACATAGGTGTACAGAGGCCCATTATCAGCAACCATCACTCCTGTGTTCCAATGGCACGTTGTGTTGGCTAATCCAAGTTTATAATTTTAAAAGGCCAATTGATCATTAGAAAACCCTTTTGCAATTATGTTAGCACATCTGAAAACTGTTGTCCTGATTAAAGAAGCAATACAACTGGCCTTCTTTAGACTTTTATTTATTTATTTTTTATTTCACCTTTATTTAACCAGGTAGGCAAGTTGAGAACAAGTTCTCATTTACAATTGCGACCTGGCCAAGATAAAGCAAAGCAGTTCGACACATACAACGACACAGAGTTACACATGGAGTAAAACAAACATACAGTCAATAATACAGTAGAAACAAGTCTATATACGATGTGAGCAAATGAGGTGAGAAGGGAGGTAAAGGCAAAAAACAGGCCATGGTGGCAAAGTAAATACAATATAGCAAGTAAAACACTGGAATGGTAGATTTGCAGTGGAAGAATGTGCAAAGTAGAAATAAAAATAATGGGGTGCAAAGGAGCAAAATAAATAAATAAAATAAATACAGTAGGGAAAGAGGTAGTTGTTTGGGCTAAATTATAGGTGGGCTATGTACAGGTGCAGTAATCTGTGAGCTGCTCTGACAGCTGGTGCTTAAAGCTAGTGAGGGAGATAAGTGTTTCCAGTTTCAGAGATTTTTGTAGTTCGTTCCAGTCATTGGCAGCAGAGAACTGGAATGAGAGGCGGCCAAAGAAAGAATTGGTTTTGGGGGTGACCAGAGAGATATACCTGCTGGAGCGCGTGCTACAGGTGGGTGATGCTGTGGTGACCAGCGAGCTGAGATAAGGGGGGACTTTACCTAGCAGGGTCTTGTAGATGACATGGAGCTAGTGGGTTTGGTGACGAGTATGAAGCGAGGGCCAGCCAACGAGAGCATACAGGTCGCAATGGTGGGTAGTATATGGGGCTTTGGTGACAAAACAGATGGCACTGTGATAGACTGCATCCAATTTGTTGAGTAGGGTATTGGAGGCTATTTTGTAAATGACATTGCCGAAGTCGAGGATTGGTAGGATGGTCAGTTTTACAAGGGTATGTTTGGCAGCATGAGTGAAGGATGCTTTGTTGCGAAATGGGAAGCCAATTCTAGATGTTGTCTAGTGATGTTTGACAGGCGGGCAGGTGCAGGCAGCGATCGGTTGAAGAGCATGCATTTAGTTTTACTTTTATTTAAGAGCAATTGGAGGCCACGGAAGGAGAGTTGTATGGCGTTGAAGCTCGCCTGGAGTGTTGATAACACAGTCTCCAAAGAAGGGCCAGAAGTATACAAAATGGTGTCGTCTGCGTAGAGGTGGATCAGAGACTCACCAGCAGCAAGAGCGACATCATTGATCTAAACAGAGAAGAGAGTCGGTCCAAGAATTGAACCCTGTGGTACCCCCATAAAGACTGCCAGAGGTTCGGACAAGAGACCCTCCGATTTGACACACTGAACACTATCAGAGAAGTAGTTGGTGAACCAGGCGAGGCAATCATTTGAGAAACCAAGGCTGTCGAGTCTGCCGATGAGGATGTGGTGATTGACAGAGTCGAAAGCCTTGGCCAGATCAATGAATACGGCTGCACAGTAATGTTTCTTATCGATGGCGAGACTCGAAATGGTAATCTGTTTGTTGACTTGGCTTTCGAAGACCTTAGAAAGGCAGGGTAGGATAGATAGACTTGTTGAGTATCTGGAGCATCAGCATTTGTGGGTTCGATTAAAGGCTTAAAATGGCCAGAAACAAAAAGCTTTCTTCTGAAACTCGCCAGTCTATTCTATGCCAGTTGAGGACTTGTGAGGCGTCTGTTTCTCAAACTCTACACTAATGTACTTGTCCTCTTCCCCAGTTGTGCACCGGGGCCTCCCACTCCTCTTTCTAATCTGGTTGGAGCCCGTTTGCTCTGTTCTGTGAAGGGAGTTATACACAGCATTGTACGAGATCTTCAGTTTCTTGGCAATTTCTCGCTTGGAACAGCCTTCATTTCTCAGAACAAGAATAGACTGACGAGTTTCAGAAGAAAGTACTTTGTTTCTGGTCATTTTGAGCCTGTAACCGAACCCACAAACGCTGACGCTCCAGATATATAATGTGCACATATATAATATATGTGTACATTATACATGTGTACATTATACATGTGTACATTATACATGTACATTATACATGCGTACATTATGTGTACATTATACATGTGTACATTATATATGCGTACATTATGTGTACATTATACATGTGTACATTATATATGCGTACATTATGTGTACATTAAGGGCAGTAGCAGTGGGGTAATTTGATGTTCTTCTCAGCTTAAATCTCATGTGTTAAGTGCCATCCTCAACTACAGGGCTGTGTAGTAACAGTGGTTTGTATTGGACAGGGAAAGCAGTGAGCTTGAAACAACTATATATCAATGTCACAGGAACTCGTCAATAGTAGAAAATTAAAAGTGATATATTTTTTCCGCATTGATACACTTTGAGGTAGCTCTCAAAACACTAATTGATTCATTTCAATGCATTTTTTAAAAGAGAGACTTGTTTTCAGACCTAACACACGTGACCATAGCTCACACACATGAATACTTCAGAGGCAGGTCAAAGCAATGGGAGGAAACTGAACTATCCATTGCTGTGTCGCTATTCAATTCGGGTCATTAAGCCAACATTTGCATTTAAATGAAGACATTAAAACATGACATGCAAATGGCTAATAGTCTTCTCATTCTTATTAGGGCCATAATTATTCATGTGGAGTGTTTTCCTGCTAACTCCTAGTTGTACTGTAGGTCTCATGTGATCAGGAAAAACTCATGGTCCTATCTAGGACTGCTTTTGTTGGGCTACGTTATATTTAAAACTATACAAAGGAAATATATGACTCCATTTAATAATTAGAATGAAACATTCTGCTATCAAGTATTAGACATGTTGGGACGGGCCTAAACTTTTGTCAAAGAAGGGAAAAGATAGACAGGCAAGAGTTTTTCCTGACCAAGAAAACCTTGGGGCACAGAGTTTTCCTGAATAAAACATGTAGAAATGTTGGGTGTGTCAAACTTTCCCTCACAAAGTTTCTCTGAAACCCACTTGCAGACTGATTTACAGGAAGGTCAATGTAGCAGCCATTAGTCCATCACATAATCCATTAGCCCTGGTAATGTGTCCTATGAAACCATTATAGGACAGAGGGTGAATGTAGGGTACAGTAGACACTATGAATGTGTCTCAAATGGCAACCTATTCCCTACATAGTGCACTACTGTTGATCATAACCCTATGGGCCTTGGTCAAACGTAGTGCACTATATAGGTAACAGGGTGCCATTTGGGATTCATTCAGTGTCTGTTGAAACAGGTCTATTGGCGCCATCGTGGGCAAGTCAGCCACCCAGTCAGCCAGTCAGCCAGTCCCCCAGTCAGACAGTCAGCCAGTCAGCCAGTCCCCCAGTCAGACAGTCAGCCAGTCAGCCAGTCCCCCAGTCAGACAGTCAGCCAGTCAGCCAGTCCCCCAGTCAGACAGTCAGCCAGTCAGCCAGTCCCCCAGTCAGACAGCCACCCAGTCAGCCAGTCAGCCAGTCCCCCAGTCCCCCAGTCAGACAGTCAGCCAGTCAGCCAGTCCCCCAGTCAGACAGCCACCCAGTCAGCCAGTCCCCCAGTCAGACAGCCACCCAGTCAGCCAGTCAGCCAGTCCCCCAGTCAGACAGTCAGCCAGTCAGCCAGTCCCCCAGTCAGACAGTCAGCCAGTCAGCCAGTCAGCCAGTCACCCAGCCAGTCACACAGTCAGCCAGTCAGACAGTCAGCCAGTCAGACAGTCAGCCAGTCAGCCAGTCCCCCAGTCAGACAGTCAGCCAGTCAGCCAGTCAGCCAGTCCCCCAGTCAGACAGCCACCCAGTCAGCCAGTCAGCCAGTCCCCCAGTCCCCCAGTCAGACAGTCAGCCAGTCAGCCAGTCCCCCAGTCAGACAGTCAGCCAGTCAGCCAGTCCCCCAGTCAGACAGCCACCCAGTCAGCCAGTCAGACAGTCCCCCAGTCAGACAGTCAGCCAGTCAGCCAGTCCCCCAGTCAGACAGTCAGCCAGTCAGCCAGTCAGCCAGTCACCCAGCCAGTCACACAGTCAGCCAGTCAGACAGTCAGCCAGTCAGACAGTCAGCCAGTCAGCCAGTCCCCCAGTCAGACAGTCAGCCAGTCAGCCAGTCAGACAGTCAGCCAGTCAGACAGTCAGCCAGTCAGCCAGTCACCCAGCCAGACAGTCAGCCAGTCAGCCAGTCACCCAGTCAGACAGTCAGCCAGTCAGCCAGTCACCCAGTCAGCCAGCCAGTCACACAGTCAGCCAGTCAGCCAGTCCCCCAGTCAGCCAGTCAGCCAGTCAGCCAGTCCCCCAGTCAGACAGTCAGCCAGTCAGCCAGTCAGCCAGTCACCCAGCCAGTCACCCAGTCACCCAGTCAGCCAGTCATCCAGCCACCCAGTCAGCCAGTCACCCAGTCAGCCAGTCACCCAGCCAGTCACCCAGTCAGCTAGTCACCCAGTCAGCCAGTAACCCGGCCAGTCAGTCCCCCAGTCAGTCAGCCACCCAGCCAGCCAGTCAGCCAGTCACCCAGCCAGCCAGTCACCCAGCCAGCCAGCCATCCGGCCAGCCAGTCACCCAGTCAGCCAGTCACCCAGTCAGCCAGCCACCCGGCCAGTCAGTCACCCAGTCAGCCAGCCAGTCATCCAGCCAGCCAGTCACCCAGTCACCCACCCAGCCAGCCACCCAGCCAGCCAGCCACCCGGCCAGTCAGTCACCCAGCCAGCCAGTCAGTCACCCAGCCAGCTGGTCACCCAGCCAGCCAGCCACCCGGCCAGCCAGTCACCCAGTCAGCCAGTCACCCAGTCAGCCAGCCAGCCAGCCAGCCAGCCAGTCAGCCAGTCACCCAGCCAGCCAGCCAGCCACCCAGCCAGCCAGTCAGTCAACCAGTCAGCCAGTCACCCGGCAGGCCAGCCAGTCACCCAGTCACCCAGCCAGTCACCCGGCCAGCCAGCCAGTCAGCCAGTCAGTCACCCAGTCAGCCAGTCACCCAGCCAGCCAGTCACCCAGCCAGCCAGCCAGTCACCCATTAAGCCAGCCAGCCAGTCATCCAGCCAGCCAGTCACCTAGTCATTCAGTCAGCCAGTCAGCCAGTCAGCCAATGAGCCAGCCAGTCAGTCAGCCAGTCAGCTAGTCAGCCAGTGAGTCAGTCAGTCATTCAGCCAGTCAGCCAGTCAGCCAGCCAGCGGCATTTTGTTGATGTTGTTTTCTAGGATGGAGTGAGTGAGAGGTGAGAGAGGTGACCATATGCTGGGTATTTATCAAGCTACAGGCGATGGGCGTTGAAATGATTGAATGTGAGCTGAAGGTTGAGGCTTCAGACAGTTGAGGAGAGAGAGGAGGAGGTGGAGGGAGAGAGAGAGACAGAGAGAGAGAGCGACAGAGGGATGAAGAGAGAGAAGGTCTGAGGTTGGGGACCAGGCTGTTCATCATCCTCCTCACAAGAAGGTCAACAGGCCCATGAATCACTGAGACAACAAACGTACAGCTTCTCTCTCCTTCTCCTCTCTTCCCTCTCTTCTCTTCTTCCTGCCAGCATTAAACTCCATCTTATTGCCGTGGAGCTGGTTTGGTGCTTAATTGGTATTTCAACGTAACACCTTGAGGTGTGTGATCAAAGTTTTTAGTCAGGAGAAACCATGAAGATAAAAATCAAGCTATATATTAGTTTCCCAGGATGATTTAACTAAGAGGGTGTCTGAAATAGCAACATAATTTTAGCATCTCTGGTCACAAGTGGTGTACTTCATAAGGAATAGGGTGCCGTTTAACCTGAAAGGATTGGCCACTTTTTAAAAATGTTCACCTAAAATGACATACCCAAATCGAAGTGCCTGTAGCTCAGGCCCTTAAGCGAGGATAGGCATATGGACGGTGGTGGAAATGTGAAAGTAATGTAGGAGAATATAACACATTAGATCTGCTAAAAGAGAATACAAAGAAGAAAAATAACATTTATTTCTTGTTTTTTTTTGTACCATCATATTTAAAATGCAAGAGAAAGGCCATAATGTATTATTCCAGCCCAGGTGCAATTTATATTTTGGCCACTAGATGGCAGTCGTGTACGTGCAAAGTTCTAGACTTATCCAAGGAACCATTGCATTTCTGTTCAAAATCTTGTATCAAGATTGCCCAAAAGTGGTTAATTTGTTTATTAATAACTTTTCATGTTCAAAACTGTGCACTCTCCTCAAACAATAGCATGGTATTATTTCACTGTAATAGCTACTGTAAACTGTGCACTCTCCTCAAACAATAGCATGGTATTATTTCACTGTAATAGCTACTGTAAATTGGACAGTGCAGTTAGATTAACAAGAATTTAAGCTTTCTGACAATATCAGATACGTCTATGTCCTGGGAAATTGTCTTGTTACTTACAACCTCATGATAATCGCAGTAGCCTACATTAGCTCAACCGTCCCGCAGGGGACCCACCAATCTTGAAGTAGTTTAAGATGCAGTAGATTGTCACCTGAGCCTGTCTTATAACCGTGGACACTGACAGCTGTCAAGCGGATCCGCTAGTTTCTTATACTCTGAAAGTCTCCCCTGGAGACCCTCACCATGGCAGTGTATCCAGGCTGTATCACATCCGGCCGTGATTGGTGGTCCCATAGGGCAGCGCACAATTGGCCCTGAGTCGTCCAGGTTTGGCCGGGGTAGGCCATCATTGTCAATAAGAATTTGCCTCATTAAATCAAAGTTAAATAATAATAATAAAAACAAATAATGGGTGGGGAGAGAAAGTATGACTACTAACAGCTATGATGATGTACCCAGCCTGATCCTACATCAACAATCAACTAAATGACTAAATGGAATTGTCAAGCACTATGCTGTGGTGTGAGCACTGTTACTTATACCAAAACCATGAAAGCAATGTATGCAAATACCAAAGCAAATGCATTCGTTAACTGTTATTCATTTTTTAAATGTTTTAACACTGTTTTATGCATTGAATCAACTGCTGAGACAACATCACTCTGGTGTGTGAAAGAGCATGCATGTGTGAGAAATTATTAAGATTAGATTCACTTAAGATTCTCTGATAGAGTCACTTAGCTACATAACGTTCTCTCTTAGGCCAGTTGACATAGAGTATGTTGAGACTTGCAATTCTACTGTGAGTCTGTTTTCAGACATTGCTTTCATGGTGTTTGTTTATGGGTAAGGTTTTGAAAGAGGGTGAGTGAGTGAGTGAGTGAGTGAGTGAGTGAGTGAGTGAGTGAGTGAGTGAGTGAGTGAGTGAGTGAGTGAGTGAGTGAGTGAGTGAGTGAGTGAGTGAGTGAGTGAGTGAGTGAGTGAGTGAGTGAGTGTACATTCACACTGTAGGGAGGTACAGTACATTAATGCTGTAGGGAGGTACAGTACATTAATGCTGTAGGGTGGTACAGTACATTAATGCTGTAGGGAGGTACAGTACATTAACGCTGTAGGGTGGTACAGTACATTAATGCTGTAGGGAGATACAGTACATTAACGCTGTAGGGAGGTACAGTACATTAATGCTGTAGGGTGGTACAGTACATTAATGCTGTAGGGAGATACATTAACATGGTAGTACATTAACGCTGTAGGGTGGTACAGTACATTAATGCTGTAGGGAGATACAGTACATTAACGCTGTAGGGAGGTACAGTACATTAATGCTGTAGGGAGGTACAGTACATTAACGCTGTAGGGAGGTACAGTACATTAACGCTGTAGGGAGGTACAGTACATTAACGCTGTAGGGAGGTACAGTACATTAACGCTGTAGGGAGGTACAGTACATTCATGCTGTGGGAAGGTGCAGTACATTCAGGCATGAATGTCAGGCATGAGGAGCTGTCAGGCATGAGGAAGAGCAGAACATGAGACCATCCTTCGTAGATGACGAGAACATTCAGGACACAGAACTTATAGTGCAGAACATTCAGGACACAGAACTCATAGTATAGAACATTCATGACACAGAACTTATAGTATAGAACATTCATGACACAGAACTCATAGTTCAGAACATTCGTGACACAGAACTTATAGTATAGAACATTCATGACACAGAACTTATAGTATAGAACATTCGTGACGCAGAAATCATAGTTCAGAACATTCGTGACACAGAACTCATAGTTCAGAACATTCGTGACACAGAACTCATAGTTCAGAACATTCGTGACACAGAACTCATAGTTCAGAACATTTGTGACACAGAACTCATAGTTCAGAACATTCGTGACACAGAACTCATAGTTCAGAACATTCGTGACACAGAACTCATAGTTCAGAACATTCGTGACACAGAACTCATAGTTCAGAACATTCGTGACACAGAACTCATAGTTCAGAACATTCGTGACACAGAACTCTTAGTTCAGAACATTCATGACACAGAACTCATAGTTCAGAACATTCATGACACAGAACTCATAGTTCAGAACATTCATGACACAGAACTCATAGTAAGAGAAAGCAGGTTTGCCAGTGTGCAGATCTAGCTTTGTTCAGGACATGCTAAAACTAAGCTGTAGTCAGTGTCCTTGATATTAGAGCTTAGAATATCGTCTGACCTGAGGGGAGAGAAACTCACATGTGAGTAAGGTGTAGGCAGCTGTAGTATCCCCAAGGTGAGACTTCTCTCCAAGGTGAGATTGCTGATGCCTATAGACATTACGCTATGGGTGGGTGGCGGTCACACCAGTCCATGTATTTACACATATACCTACACATAGTATGACACATAGAAAGCCTTAAAACAATGTAGCCTTGACCTACACACCTCACATCTCTCACTGACTGATATCTGATACTGGTCGAGGGCTAAAGTGCTAGTTCCGACTCTTAATTGCCCCCAGCCATGATGCACAGAGCCTTGAAGCAACTTACAATATGTTTACACACCAAACATCTCTCACACACTGATATATGATGGGAATACTGGTCTATGGGCAAAGTGCTGTTTGAAGTCCTGTTATTGGAAACTAGTTTGCCCACTGACTGACTGACCATGCAGATTAGATCACAGTGACCCCTGGTGGCTTGGTTGATAACTGCACTACACTAAATACAGATTTAGAACAGTGTACATTTTACAGTGCATTATATATGCCATTTAGCAGACGCTTTTATCCAAAGCGACTTACAGTCATGTGTGCATACATTCTATGTATGGGTGGTCCCGGGGATCGAACCCACTACCCTGGCGTTACAAGCGCCATGCTCTAGCAACTGAGCTACAGAAGGACCACAGCATTAAAACTGCGATATGTAACTTTTTGGGGGGCGACACGACCAAATTCACATAGAAACGCGTGTTATAGATCTGTGATTCTCATAGAAAGCAAGTCTAAGAAGCTCTTATTTCCGTGTTTCTTTTACTTTCAGTTTTGCACGCCAGTTTCAAAACAGCTGAAACAACAATATTTTGGTTTATGTGATATATATTTCTCAGCAGTTTAGATGGTACAGCGATTCTCTACACTATACTTGCTTGTTTTGTCACATAAACTGACATTTTAGCAACCAGGAAATGGCGATTTCTACATAGTGCATTTTGAAACAAGTGTTTACTGTTAATATGGACAATAACATTAACATCAAACCTTTTTCTAACCGTACTGATATCACCTGGATATTATCATTACAAGTATATTCCTCTTTAATAGTCACTGCTGTAAGTAGTAGCTCTATCAAATCTATTCTAAACCGGCTGATTCAAACTATGAGAGAAAGAAAAAAAAATATCTAATTGAATACCCTTCGTAGTGATGAAAAAGATGTATCCCACAGGTCGTTTTCCCTCTGACTTTTTTTCCCCCCAACACCCATTACACCAATTAACACTGCAGGTCTACCAGCAGGTACCAAGTGGAACACTGAGCTAAACAAATAAGCAGACACCATGCCAGAACGGAGTCAGAGGGGAGCAGAGCATGGCTGGGGTCAATGGCTATTTGACATTTTTCAAATCTTTTTTTTTGTGTTTGTGTTTGTGTTTGCTCTAGACTGCCTGGAGAGACGAAAGAGGTGTTGTTTGCAATTGCAGGTTTATTATATTGGTCCATTTAAGCAAAGACGAAGCACAGACAAAAGTATTTGAAAGATTTCCAATAGCATTTGAACCCAGGTCAGGAGAGAACAGGGTGCATCCCAGATGGCACCCTATTCCTTACATAGTGATGGGCCCTGGTGCAGCGTGTAGGGAACAGGGGGCTATTTTGGTCGTAGCCAAAGAGAAACACAAGGGGGCAACAGAAGGTGAGTCAGGGAGGAAACTTCAAAGGTATTTGTGCCTGAATCCAAAAAGAGAAAGTAAATATATAAACCATGCGTTAAGGGTTCTCTCTGTAGTTACTCGGAGAGGCTGTGCAGATGTTGGGGCATTCTGGCAGTCAGGCAAGTCTAACTAGCCTGCAGATAGCTCAGCCTGGTCTCATAGACTAGACGTAACATAGTAGACGTAAATCAGGGACACTGATATGAATATGATATGTTACGTTTCGTATGGTTACATAAGACTTAAAGTTACTTAAGGCATAAACAATTGTACGGTGGTTGGTCGGGATGGATGGATGGACGGACGGGATGGACTGGTGGATGGATGGATAGATGTATAACACCAATGTCTAGCCCAAAAGTTTTGTGTTCGAATCTCATCATGGAAAACCTTACCTAATTACGCAAACGTGTTCATCTCTCATCATGGAAAACTTCAGCAAATCTTAGCTAATTAGCAACTACTTACTACTTTTGAGCTACTTTGCAACTACTTAGCATGTTAGGTAACCCTTCCCCTAACCCTCACCTTAACCCTTTAACTTAACCCTCACCTTGACCCTTTAACTTAACCCTCACCTTAACCCTTTAACTTAACCCTAGACTTAACCCTTTAACTTAACCCTAACCTTAACCCTTTAACTTAACCCTAACCTTAACCCTTTAACTTAACCCTAACCTTAACCCTTTAACTTAACCCTAACCTTAACCCTTTAACTTAACCCTAGCCTTAACCCTTTAACTTAACCCTAACCATAACCCTTTAACTTAACCCTAACCTTAACCCTTTAACTTAACCCTAACCTTAACCCTTTAACTTAACCCTAACCTTAACCCTTTAACTTAACCCTAGCCTTAACCCTTTATCTTAACCCTAACCTTAACCCTTTAACTTAACCCTCACCTTAACC
>NC_060194.1:43784610-43797110 GCF_021184085.1 Oncorhynchus gorbuscha | reverse complement strand
AAAGTATATTATGTTTAGAACGCAATATACTTTTACAATTAGCTTTTACAACTTGACTAAGCTGAAGTTCACAGGCAAACATTGTGTAACGTTTCACATAGAAATGTAATAAACAGTGTTGACAAACCCGAGTCAAATCAAATCAAATCAAATGTATTTGTCACATACACACGGTTAGTAGATATTAATGCGAGTGTAGCGAAATGCTTGTGCTTCTCGTTCCGACAATGCAGTAATAACCAACAGGTAATCTAGCTAACAATTCCAAAACTACTAGTCCTTATTCTATGTCAGACCAACAAGCATGTCTGCTGGTAAATGAGGCTCAGGACTGGAGCATTTCAATTAGCTCACCCTACAGATAGACCCAGCCGGATTCTATATCCTACTGTGTGTGCCAACGTTACCCAGAACCTTATATCCACACTCTCTGCTGAACAACCCAGCAGTCCAACTCAACACCTCTCCAACCCTAGTATGAAAGCAATCCAAACACACTTCAGCCCAGCTTAAACACACAACAAAAGGCAATTAGGTGACTTGATAGCAATATTCTAAAAGCAGTTCTTACGCTAGGACACTTCAACAGGTGACTATCCCACTCCAGACACATCCAGAGGGTAGTTTCAAGCACGTGCACACACACACACACACACACACACACACACACACACACACACACACACACACACACACACACACACACACACACACACTCAGAGACAAATGTGTTCTGAATCAGGGCAGGTATTTGTATTGATGTGCGGTTGCTTTATGGAATGGATTGACAGGGAGAATATTAGTGGAGGAGAGAGAGAGAGAGAGAGAGAGAGAGAGAGAGAGAGAGAGAGAGAGAGAGAGAGAGAGAGAGAGAGAGAGAGAGAGAGAGAGAGAGAGAGAGAGAGAGAGAGAGAGAGAGAGAGAGAGAGAGAGAGAGAGAGACAGAGGGAGAGAGAGAGAGACAGAGAGACAGAGAGAGGGAGAGAGAGACAGAGAGAGGGAGAGAGAGGGAGAGAGAGGGAGAGAGACAGAGAGAGACAGAGAGAGACGGAGAGAGGGAGAGAGACAGAGAGAGACGGAGAGAGGGAGAGAGACAGAGAGAGAGACATAGAGAGAGAGAGAGAGACATAGAGAGAGACAGAGAGAGACAGAGAGAGAGACAGAGAGAGACAGAGAGAGAGACAGAGAGAGAGAGAGAGAGAGAGAGAGAGAGAGAGAGAGAGAGAGAGAGAGAGAGAGAGAGAGAGAGAGAGAGAGAGAGAGAGAGAGAGAGAGAGAGAGAGAGAGAGAGAGACAGAGAGAGAGAGACAGAGAGAGACAGAGAGAGAGAGAGAGACAGAGAGAGGGAGAGCAAGGGAGACAGAGGAGAATGATGAAGCAGCAAGGTCAGTTAAGAACAAATTCTTATTTTCAATGACGGCCTAGGAACAATGGGTTAACTGCCCGTTCAGCCGCACCAGCTATAGGTAGAAGGGAGTTGGGGTACTCAATAACAAAAAGGCAGAAAAGGCACTATAAAAGACAAGACTGAAACTAGACCCTCTGCATACAGATCTTGACGAGAAGAAAAACAACTGTCGGGGGAGGTTCTCTTCTGCACTTTTCAACCAATCCAGAAAATGTGGAGGAGGAGTTAAGATAGAGTGTCACCTAACGTCCAAAAGCAGACGTTTCGTCACAGGCTTTCTTACCATTTCCCCTGAAAACCAGAAAATCCGGTTGTTGGGGACTCGACAGAGGCTTTTCTGAGGAAGTTGTCATCTTGACATTGAAACGTCAGTCACCTGTTCTCATCCTGTACAATGGATTAAAGTGAGCTAAAATAAAAATATATCAGCCTTTTGTGTGGACGACTCCCAACTCCTCTCTACCTAGTCTGTTTGGCTGTCTGTGTGGAGTACTCCCAACTCCTTTCTACCTCTACCTAGTCTGTTTGGCTGTCTGTGTGGACTACTCCCAACTCCTTTCTACCTCTACCTAGTCTGTTTGGCTGTCTGTGTGGAGTACTCCCAACTCCTTTCTACCTAGTCTGTTTGGCTGTCTGTGTGGAGTACTCCAACTCCTTTCTACCTCTACCTAGTCTGTTTGGCTGTCTGTGTGGAGTACTCCAACTCCTTTCTACCTCTACCTAGTCTGTTTGGCTGTCTGTGTGGAGTACTCCCAACTCCTTTCTACCTCTAACTAGTCTGTTTGGCTGTCTGTGTGGACTACTCCCAACTCCTTTCTACCTCTAACTAGTCTGTTTGGCTGTCTGTGTGGAGTACTCCCAACTCCTTTCTACCTCTACCTAGTCTGTTTGGCTGTCTGTGTGGAGTACTCCCAACTCCTTTCTATCTCTACCTAGTCTGTTTGGCTGTCTGTGTGGAGTACTCCCAACTCCTTTCTATCTCTACCTAGTCTGTTTGGCTGTCTGTGTGGAGTACTCCCAACTCCTTTCTACCTAGTCTGTTTGGCTGTCTGTGTGGAGTACTCCAACTCCTTTCTACCTCTACCTAGTCTGTTTGGCTGTCTGTGTGGACTACTCCCAACTCCTTTCTACCTAGTCTGTTTGGCTGTCTGTGTGGAGTACTCCCAACTCCTTTCTACCTCTACCTAGTCTGTTTGGCTGTCTGTGTGGACTACTCCCAACTCCTTTCTACCTCTACCTAGTCTGTTTGGCTGTCTGTGTGGACTACTCCCAACTCCTTTCTACCTCTACCTAGTCTGTTTGGCTGTCTGTTTGGAGTACTCCCAACTCCTTTCTACCTCTACCTAGATCCTTTTGGCTGTCTGTGTGGAGTACTCCCAACTCCTTTCTACCTCTACCTAGTCTGTTTGGCTGTCTGTGTGGAGTACTCCCAACTCCTTTCTACCTCTACCTAGTCTGTTTGGCTGTCTGTGTGGAGTACTCCCAACTCCTTTCTACCTAGTCTGTTTGGCTGTCTGTGTGGAGTACTCCCAACTCCTTTCTACCTCTACCTAGTCTGTTTGGCTCTCTGTGTGGAGTACTCCCAACTCCTTTCTACCTAGTCTGCTTGGCTGTCTGTGTGGAGTACTCCCAACTCCTTTCTACCTCTACCTAGTCTGTTTGGCTGTCTGTGTGGACTACTCCCAACTCCTTTCTAACTCTACCTAGTCTGTTTGGCTGTCTGTGTGGAGTACTCCAACTCCTTTCTACCTAGTCTGTTTGGCTGTCTGTGTGGAGTACTCCAACTCCTTTCTATCTCTACCTAGTCTGTTTGGCTGTCTGTGTGGAGTACTCCAACTCCTTTCTACCTCTACCTAGTCTGTTTGGCTGTCTGTGTGGAGTACTCCCAACTCCTTTCTACCTCTACCTAGTCTGTTTGGCTGTCTGTGTGGAGTACTCCAACTCCTTTCTACCTAGTCTGTTTGGCTGTCTGTGTGGAGTACTCCCAACTCCTTTCTACCTCTACCTAGTCTGTTTGGCTGTCTGTGTGGAGTACTCCAACTCCTTTCTACCTAGTCTGTTTGGCTGTCTGTGTGGAGTACTCCCAACTCCTTTCTACCTCTACCTAGTCTGTTTGGCTGTCTGTGTGGACTACTCCCAACTCCTTTCTACCTCTACCTAGTCTGTTTGGCTGTCTGTGTGGAGTACTCCAACTCCTTTCTATCTCTACCTAGTCTGTTTGGCTGTCTGTGTGGAGTACTCCCAACTCCTTTCTACCTCTACCTAGTCTGTTTGGCTGTCTGTGTGGACTACTCCCAACTCCTTTCTACCTCTACCTAGTCTGTTTGGCTGTCTGTGTGGAGTACTCCCAACTCCTTTCTACCTCTACCTAGTCTGTTTGGCTGTCTGTGTGGAGTACTCCCAACTCCTTTCTACCTAGTCTGTTTGGCTGTCTGGCTGTTCGTGTAAACGGCCACCTGTGGTGTGAGTACCTGTGGTGTGTGTGTGGCTGTAGCGTGTGTGTACCTGTTGTGTGTATGTACCTGTGGTGTATGTGTACCTGTGGTGTGTGTGTGGCTGTGTTGTGTGTGTGGCTGTGGCGTGTGTGTACCTGTTGTGTGTATGTACCTGTGGTGTGTGTGTGTACCTGTGGTGTGTGTAGCTGTTTCTCTGCCTTAGCGTGATTGATCAAAAGTTTCAAATTTCTCTTCTTTTTGGGGGGGGTTCAGACACTTTCTACACAACTTCTGATGTCTTAATAGCCTATACTTACTGTCTACGAAGCAGGATTGATGGTCTGGAATGGACCATGGTGATATGAGAGACAGAGAGGAGTGGGAACATGCTGAGAGGTCATATAGCCAATAGTTGTGCTCTGACCTCTGAAGAAGTCCATTACGCCGACACAACCATCCTCAGACAACACACACACACACACACACACACACACACACACACACACACACACACACACACACACACACACACACACACACACACACACACACACACACACACAAAGCACGCACGCACACACACACACACGCACACGCACGCGCACGCACACGCACGCACGCACACACACACACCACAACCATCCTCAGACAACACACACACACACGCACACACACACAAGCACACGCACACACAACCATCCTCAGACAACACACACACGCACACACACACACAAGCACACGCACACCACAACCATCCTCAGACAACACACACACGCACACACACACACCTCCACTACCACCTGCAGCTCTCACATATCCCCAAAAGTCGATAGACATCTGTTTCATTGATGCCAGTGGAGCGCTGCAGACCTGCTTGAATCTACTTCTCGCCTCACAAAGTTTCTCTGAACACCTTAGGCACATAAACCAGAGGAGGCTGGTGGGAGGAGCTATAGGAGGACGGGCTCATTGTAATGCATGGAATGGAATTAATGGAAGGGTATCAAACACATCAAAACATAGGAAGCCACATGTTTGACTCTGTTCCGTTAATTCCATTCCAGCCATTACAATGAGCCCGTCCTCCTATAGCTCCTCCCACCAGCCTCCTCTGACATAGACGGTATTCTCCACGGTCAGCGTGACAACGATGTACACTACTTTCATATCATGACACCTATCATCGATAGCTAGGGAGACACACTGTAGCGTCATCTCATGACGTTAATGGTGTCTGACCGCTACAGTACGTACTGTCCTAGAATCATGACGTTAATGGTGTTTGACCGCTACAGTACGTACTGTCCTAGAATCATGACGTTAATGGTGTCTGACAGCTACAGTACGTACTGTCCTAGAATCATGACGTTAATGGTGTCTGACAGCTACACTGTCCTAGAATCATGACGTTAATGGTGTCTGTCCTAGAATCATGACGTTAATGGTGTCTGACAGCTACAGTACGTACTGTCCTAGAATCATGACGTTAATGGTGTCTGACAGCTACAGTACGTACTGTCCTAGAATCATGACGTTAATGGTGTCTGACCGCTACAGTACGTACTGTCCTAGAATCATGACGTTAATGGTGTCTGACCGCTACAGTACGTACTGTCCTAGAATCATGACGTTAATGGTGTCTGACCAGCTACAGTACGTACTGTCCTAGAATCATGACGTTAATGGTGTCTGACAGCTACAGTACGTACTGTCCTAGAATCATGACGTTAATGTGTCTGACAGCTCTGACTGTCCTAGAATCATGACGTTAATGGTGTCTGACAGCTACGTACTGTCCTAGAATCATGACGTTAATGGTGTCTGACAGCTACAGTACGTACTGTCCTAGAATCATGACGTTAATGTTGTCTGACAGCTACAGTACGTACTGTCCTAGAATCATGACGTTAATGGTGTCTGACAGCTACAGTACGTACTGTCCTAGAATCATGACGTTAATGGTGTCTGACAGCTACAGTACGTACTGTCCTAGAATCATGATAGTTTCCGGCGCCGACTGAGATGGCCGCCTCGCTTCGCGTTCCTAGGAAACTATGCAGTTTTTTGTTTTTTTACGTGTTATTTCTTACATTAGTACCCCAGGTCATCTTAGGTTTCATTACATACAGTCGAGAAGAACTACTGAATATAAGATCAGCGTCAACTCACCATCAGTACGACCAAGAATATGTTTTCCGCGACGCGGATCCTGTGTTCTGCCTTACAAACAGGACAACGGAATGGATTGCATGCAGCGACCCAAGGAAACGACTCCGAAAAAGAGGGAAACGCGGCGGTGTTCTGGTCAGACTCCGAAAAAGGGCACATCGCGCACCACTTCCCAGTATTCTTCTTGCCAATGTCCAGTCTCTCGACAACAAGGTTGATGAAATCCGAGCAAGGGTGGCATTCCAGAGGGACATCAGAGACTGCAACGTTCTTTGCTTTACGGAGACATGGCTTACTGGGAAAACGCTATCCAGGGCGGTGCAGCCAACGGGTTTCTCCACGCATCGCGCCGACAGAAACAAACATCTCTCTGGTAAGAAGAGTGGCGGGGCGTATGCCTCATGACTAACGGGACATGGTGTGATGAAGGAAACATACAGGAACTCAAATCCTTCTGTTCACCTGATTTAGAATTCCTCACAATCAAATGTAGACCGCATTATCTTCCAAGAGAATTCTCTTCGATTATAATCACAGCCGTATATATCCCCCCCCAAGCAGACACATCGATGGCTCTGAACGAACTTTATTTAACTCTTTGCAAACTGGAAAACATTTATCCGGAGGCTGCATTCATTGTAGCTGGGGATTTTAACAAAGCCAATCTGAAAACAAGACTCCCTAAATTTTATCAGCATATCGATTGCGCAACCAGGGATGGTAAAACCTTGGATCATTGTTACTCTAACTTCCGCGACGCATATAAGGCCCTGCCCCGCCCCACTTTCGGAAAAGCTGACCACGACTCCATTTTGCTGATCCCTGCCTACAGGCAGAAATTAAAACAAGAGGCTCCCACGCTGAGGTCTGTCCAACGCTGGTCAGACCAAGCTGACTCTACACTCCAAGACTGCTTCCATCACGTGGACTGGGACATGTTTCGTATTGCGTCAGATGGGAATATTGACGAATACGCTGATTCGGTGTGCGAGTTCATTAGAACCTGCGTCGAAGATGTCGTTCCCATAGCAACAATAAAAACATTCCCTAACCAGAAACCGTGGATTGATGGCAGCATTCGCGTGAAACTGAAAGCGCGAACCACTGCTTTTAATCAGGGCAAGGTGTCTGGCAACATGACTGAATACAAACAGTGCAGCTATTCCCTCCGTAAGGCTATCAAACAAGCTAAGCTTCAGTACAGAGACAAAGTGGAATCTCAATTCAATGGCTCAGACACAAGAGGCAGGTGGCAGGGTCTACAGTCAATCACGGACTACAAGATGAAATCCAGCCCAGTCACGGACCAGGATGTCTTGCTCCCAGGCAGACTAAATAACTTTTTTGCCCGCTTTGAGGACAATACAGTGCCACTGACACGGCCTGCAACGGAAACATGCGGTCTCTCCTTCACTGCAGCCGAGGTGAGTAAGACATTTAAACGTGTTAACCCTCGCAAGGCTGCAGGCCCAGACGGCATCCCCAGCGGCGCCCTCAGAGCATGCGCAGACCAGCTGGCCGGTGTGTTTACGGACATATTCAATCAATCCCTATACCAGTCTGCTGTTCCCACATGCTTCAAGAGGGCCACCATTGTTCCTGTTCCCAAGAAAGCTAAGGTAACTGAGCTAAACGACTACCGCCCCGTAGCACTCACTTCCGTCATCATGAAGTGCTTTGAGAGACTAGTCAAGGACCATATCACCTCCACCCTACCTGACACCCTAGACCCACTCCAATTTGCTTACCGCCCAAATAGGTCCACAGACGATGCAATCTCAACCACACTGCACACTGCCCTAACCCACCTGGACAAGAGGAATACCTATGTGAGAATGCTGTTCATCGACTACAGCTCGGCATTCAACACCATAGTACCCTCCAAGCTCGTCATCAAGCTCGAGACCCTGGGTCTCGACCCCGCCCTGTGCAACTGGGTACTGGACTTCCTGACGGGCCGCCCCAGGTGGTGAGGGTAGGCAACAACATCTCCTCCCCACTGATCCTCAACACGGGGCCCCACAAGGGTGCGTTCTGAGCCCTCTCCTGTACTCCCTGTTCACCCACGACTGCGTGGCCACGCACGCCTCCAACTCAATCATCAAGTTTGCGGACGACACAACAGTGGTAGGCTTGATTACCAACAACGACGAGACGGCCTACAGGGAGGAGGTGAGGGCCCTCGGAGTGTGGTGTCAGGAAAATAACCTCACACTCAACGTCAACAAAACTAAGGAGATGATTGTGGACTTCAGGAAACAGCAGAGGGAACACCCCCTATCCACATCGATGGAACAGTAGTGGAGAGGGTAGCTAGTTTTAAGTTCCTCGGCATACACATCACAGACAAACTGAATTGGTCCACTCACACTGACAGCGTCGTGAAGAAGGCGCAGCAGCGCCTATTCAACCTCAGGAGGCTGAAGAAATTCGGCTTGTCACCAAAAGCACTCACAAACTTCTACAGATGCACAATCGAGAGCATCCTGGCGGGCTGTATCACCGCCTGGTACGGCAACTGCTCCGCCCTCAACCGTAAGGCTCTCCAGAGGGTAGTGAGGACTGCACAACGCATCACCGGGGGCAAACTACCTGCCCTCCAGGACACCTACACCACCCGTTGTTACAGGAAGGCCATAAAGATCATCAAGGACATCAACCACCCGAACCACTGCCTGTTCACCCCGCTATCATCCAGAAGGCGAGGTCAGTACAGGTGCATCAAAGCTGGGACCGAGAGACTGAAAAACAGCTTCTATCTCAAGGCCATCAGACTGTTAAACAGCCACCACTAACACTGAGTGGCTGCTGCCAACACACTGTCATTGACACTGACCCAACTCCAGCCATTTTAATAATGGGAATTGATGGGAAATGATGTAAATATATCACTAGCCACTTTAAACAATGCTACCTTATATAATGTTACTTACCCTACATTATTCATCTCATATGCATATGTATATACTGTACTCTACATCATCGACTGCATCCTTATGTAACACATGTATCACTAGCCACTTTAACTATGCCACTTTGTTTACTTTGTCTACACACTCATCTCATATGTATATACTGTACTCGATACCATCTACTGTATGCTGCTCTGTACCATCACTCATTCATATATCCTTATGTACATGTTCCTTATCCCCTTACACTGTGTACAAGACAGTAGTTTTGGAATTGTTAGTTAGATTACTTGTTGGTTATCACTGCATTGTCGGAACTAGAAGCACAAGCATTTCGCTACACTCGCATTAACATCTGCTAACCATGTGTATGTGACAAATAAAATTTGATTTGATTTGATTTTATTTTATTTTATTTTAATGGTGTCTGACAGCTACAGTACGTACTGTCCTAGAATCATGACGTTAATAGTGTCTGACAGCTACAGTACGTACTGTCCTAGAATCATGACGTTAATGGTGTCTGACAGCTACAGTACGTACTGTCCTAGAATCATTACAAAAAAAATTGAATCACGTTATTTGTCACACGCTCCGAATACAACAGGTGTAGTAGACCGTACCGTGAAATGCTTAGTTACTACAAGCCCTTAACCAACAATGCAGTTCAAGAAATAGAGTTAACAAAATATTTACTAAATAATCTAAAAAATAAAATTAAAATAAAGTAACAAAAATTGTAACACAATGATAGAGTCAATGTGCGGGGGTACAGGTTAGTCGTGGTAATTTGTAAATGTAGGTAGGGGTAAAGTGACTATAGACAACAAACAGTAAATGTAGGTAGGGGTAAAGTGACTATAGACAACAAACAGTAAATGTAGGTAGGGGTAAAGTGACTATAGACAACAAACAGCGAGTGGCAGCAGTGTAGAAACAAAGGGACAGGGGGGGTCGTAGACTTGGTGCTCCGGTACCGCTTCCCACGCGGTATAAGAGAGAACAGTCTATGACTTGGGTGGCTGGAGTCTTTGACCATTGTTTGGCCGTTCCTCTGACACCGCCTGGTATATACTGTACTGTAGGTCCTGGAGGCTTGAAGCCTGGCCCCAGTGATGTACTGGGCCGTACGCACCACCCTCTGTATCGCCTTACGGTCAGATGCCAAGCAGTTGCCATACCGGCGATGCCATACCGGTGATGCAACCTGTCAGGATGCTCTCGATGGTGCAGCTGTAGAACTTTTTGAGGATCTGGGGACCCATGCCAAATCTTTTCAGTCTTCTGAGGGTGAATAGGTGTTGTTGTGTCCTCTTCACAACTGTCTTGGTGTGTTTGAACCATGATAGTTTGAACTTGAAACTCGCGACCCGCTCCACTACAGCCCTGTCGATGTTAATGGAGGCATGTTCAGTCCACCTTTTCCTGTTGTCCACGATCAGCTCCTTTGTCTTGCTCACATTGCAGTGGGCTACTGACACATAACAACGGTTGAAAATTACATTTGGAAAATAAACCACCCAGCAAATCTCCCTTCTAGAGAACTAATCGGTGTGACCACACTACAAGCCATACAAATGACTCCCCATTTTTTCACTCTCTGTTTTCATAGATAGAAATTACAGCATTGGAACGAGGGTGGAATTTCCATCTATGATTCTCCTGACTGCAGCAGAGAGAGGTCATTTAGGCTGCATCCCAAATTACACTCTTATTACCTACATAATGTAACATTTCTGTCCAGATCCCCTTGGCCTGTGTCCCATACGGCACCCTTTTCCATATGTAGTGCTCTATTGGGCCCTGGTTAAAAGTAGTGCACTATAAAGGGAGTAGGGCCCTGGTTAAAAGTAGTGCACTATAAAGGGAGTAGGGTCCTGGTTAAAAGTAGTGCACTATAAAGGGAGTAGGGCCCTGGTCAAAAGTAGTGCACTATAAAGGGAGTAGGGTCCTGGTTAAAAGTAGTGCACTATAAAGGGAGTAGGGCCCTGGTTAAAAGTAGTGCACTATAAAGGGAGTAGGGCCCTGGTTAAAAGTAGTGCACTATAAAGGGAGTAGGGCCCTGGGCCCTGGTCAAAAGTAGGGCACTATAAAGGGAAAAGGGTGCAATATTTTGGCCGTAGTGCACATCTCTGCCATTATCTAGGACAATTAGAGGCATGATGATTGAGTCGTGCTGCCTCACTCACTCATACACACTCGCACGCAAAAACACACACTTTGCTGTGAGGCTTTGTTAGCTCTCTGCTTGTTTAACGTACTAACAAGGAAAATAGGAGACACAGAGGCAAAAATGCACGTACGGATGCAAAAAATACTTAGTTAGATAATAAACAGATGATTAGATATGGTGCCTAATTACCCAGGCACCAAATATCATAAACTCCATTCACCTCAGGGGCTAGCTACCCAGGCACCAAATGTCATCATTCACCTCAGGGGCTAGCTACCCAGGCATCAAATATAATCATTCACCTCAGGGGCTAACTACCCAGGCACCAAATGTCATCATTCACCTCAGGGGCTAGCTACCCAGGCACCAAATGTCATCATTCACCTCAGGGGCTAGCTACCCAGGCATCAAATATAATCATTCACCTCAGGGGCTAGCTACCCAGGCACCAAATATAATCATTCACCTCAGGGGCTAGCTACCCAGGCAACAAATATAATCATTCACCTCAGGGGCTAACTACCCAGGCACCAAATATAATCATTCACCTCAGGGGCTAGCTACCCAGGCACCAAATATAATCAACTCCATTCACCCCAGGGACTAGATATCCAGGCACCAAATGAAATCATAAACCCCTTTGTCACAAGGGGAAATGAAGCTTGTTGTGTGCAACAGGGGGCGACAGTTGAATGCAAGCTTCATCATTTTTATTTATTTATTGTTCAACCATTTCTAGCCTGTCTATCTATTGGTAACAGGGTTGAGGTGTTGTGCTCAACCCCCTCAGTTTTTCACCACAGAACACCAGAACATGGCCCGAAAAGAGTAAAACCAGCTCACCTGCTATGATTTGACTATCAGATTAAAATATTTAAAAAGGAATAGTTAAACCATATATTTTCACCAAATATTCATCTGTATGCAGATGACACTTATGCATGTCATTGCCCCTACTGTTGACCGGGCTATGTTAAAGCTGCAATCTGACCTCGTCACCTTACAGAAAGCCCTGATTGGTTTACAACTGGCGCTTAATGCAGACAAGACAAGTCATTGGATGGTTCTCCAATCAATCAACAAGACTAAATATATGTTGTTCTCTAGTTGCCCCCCCCCAAAAAAAAATATATATGATAATCAAATGGACTACATATTTAGTCATTGGATGGTTCTCCAATCAATCGTGCTTCTCCCTATAAATATCTGCTTACAGATACATACCCCAAGAGAATTGCAGCTGTAATTACTGCAAAAGGTGGTTCTACGAAGTATTGACTTTGGGGGGGGGGGTGAATAGTTATGCACGCTCAAGTTTGCAGTATTTTTTGTCTTATTTCTTGTTTGTTTCACAATAAAAATATTTTGCAACTTCAAAGTGGTAGGCATGTTGTGTAAATCAA
>NC_060194.1:43762110-43774610 GCF_021184085.1 Oncorhynchus gorbuscha | reverse complement strand
AAGTGGAGTAGCTTTAGTACCTGCTTAGAAGTGGAGTAGCTTTAGTACCTGCTTAGAAGTGGAGTAGCTTTAGTACCTGCTTAGAAGTGGAGTAGCTTTAGTACCTGCTTAGAAGTGGAGTAGCTTTAGTACCTGCTTAGAAGTGGAGTAGCTTTAGTACCTGCTTAGAAGTGGAGTAGCTTTAGTACCTGCTTAGAAGTGGAGTAGCTTTAGTACCTGCTTAGAAGTGGAGTAGCTTTAGTACCTGCTTAGAAGTGGAGTAGCTTTAGTACCTGCTTAGAAGTGGAGTAGCTTTAGTACCTGCTTAGAGTGGAGTGGAGTACCTGCTTAGAAGCTTTAGTACCTGCTTAGAAGTGGAGTAGCTTTAGTACCTGCTTAGAAGTGGAGTAGCTTTAGTACCTGCTTAGAAGTGGAGTAGCTTTAGTACCTGCTTAGAAGTGGAGTAGCTTTAGTACCTGCTTAGAAGTGGAGTAGCTTTAGTACCTGCTTAGAAGTGGAGTAGCTTTAGTACCTGCTTAGAAGTGGAGTAGCTTTAGTACCTGCTTAGAAGTGGAGTAGCTTTAGTACCTGCTTAGAAGTGGAGTAGCTTTAGTACCTGCTTAGAAGTGGAGTAGCTTTAGTACCTGCTTAGAAGTGGAGTAGCTTTAGTACCTGCTTAGAAGTGGAGTAGCTTTAGTACCTGCTTAGAAGTGGAGTAGCTTTAGTACCTGCTTAGAAGTGGAGTAGCTTTAGTACCTGCTTAGAAGTGGAGTAGCTTTAGTACCTGCTTAGAAGTGGAGTAGCTTTAGTACCTGCTTAGAAGTGGAGTAGCTTTAGTACCTGCTTAGAAGTGGAGTAGCTTTAGTACCTGCTTAGAAGTGGAGTAGCTTTAGTACCTGCTTAGAAGTGAGTAGCTTTAGTACCTGCTTAGAAGTGGAGTAGCTTTAGTACCTGCTTAGAAGTGGAGTAGCTTTAGTACCTGCTTAGAAGTGGAGTAGCTTTAGTACCTGCTTAGAAGTGGAGTAGCTTTAGTACCTGCTTAGAAGTGGAGTAGCTTTAGTACCTGCTTAGAAGTGGAGTAGCTTTAGTACCTGCTTAGAAGTGGAGTAGCTTTAGTACCTGCTTAGAAGTGGAGTAGCTTTAGTACCTGCTTAGAAGTGTAGAGTACCTGCTTTAGTACCTGCTTAGAAGTGGAGTAGCTTTAGTACCTGCTTAGAAGTGGAGTAGCTTTAGTACCTGCTTAGAAGTGGAGTAGCTTTAGTACCTGCTTAGAAGTGGAGTAGCTTTAGTACCTGCTTAGAAGTGGAGTAGCTTTAGTACCTGCTTAGAAGTGGAGTAGCTTTAGTACCTGCTTAGAAGTGGAGTAGCTTTAGTACCTGCTTAGAAGTGGAGTAGCTTTAGTACCTGCTTAGAAGTGGAGTAGCTTTAGTACCTGCTTAGAAGTGGAGTAGCTTTAGTACCTGCTTAGAAGTGGAGTAGCTTTAGTACCTGCTTAGAAGTGGAGTAGCTTTAGTACCTGCTTAGAAGTGGAGTAGCTTTAGTACCTGCTTAGAAGTGGAGTAGCTTTAGTACCTGCTTAGAAGTGGAGTAGCTTTAGTACCTGCTTAGAAGTGGAGTAGCTTTAGTACCTGCTTAGAAGTGGAGTAGCTTTAGTACCTGCTTAGAAGTGGAGTAGCTTTAGTACCTGCTTAGAAGTGGAGTAGCTTTAGTACCTGCTTAGAAGTGGAGTAGCTTTAGTACCTGCTTAGAAGTGGAGTAGCTTTAGTACCTGCTTAGAAGTGGAGTAGCTTTAGTACCTGCTTAGAAGTGGAGTAGCTTTAGTACCTGCTTAGAAGTGGAGTAGCTTTAGTACCTGCTTAGAAGTGGAGTAGCTTTAGTACCTGCTTAGAAGTGGAGTAGCTTTAGTACCTGCTTAGAAGTGGAGTAGCTTTAGTACCTGCTTAGAAGTGGAGTAGCTTTAGTACCTGCTTAGAAGTGGAGTAGCTTTAGTACCTGCTTAGAAGTGGAGTAGCTTTAGTACCTGCTTAGAAGTGGAGTAGCTTTAGTACCTGCTTAGAAGTGGAGTAGCTTTAGTACCTGCTTAGAAGTGGAGTAGCTTTAGTACCTGCTTAGAAGTGGAGTAGCTTTAGTACCTGCTTTAGTAAGTGGAGTAGCTTTAGTACCTGCTTAGAAGTGGAGTAGCTTTAGTACCTGCTTAGAAGTGGAGTAGCTTTAGTACCTGCTTAGAAGTGGAGTAGCTTTAGTACCTGCTTAGAAGTGGAGTAGCTTTAGTACCTGCTTAGAAGTGGAGTAGCTTTAGTACCTGCTTAGAAGTGGAGTAGCTTTAGTACCTGCTTAGAAGTGGAGTAGCTTTAGTACCTGCTTAGAAGTGGAGTAGCTTTAGTACCTGCTTAGAAGTGGAGTAGCTTTAGTACCTGCTTAGAAGTGGAGTAGCTTTAGTACCTGCTTAGAAGTGGAGTAGCTTTAGTACCTGCTTAGAAGTGGAGTAGCTTTAGTACCTGCTTAGAAGTGGAGTAGCTTTAGTACCTGCTTAGAAGTGGAGTAGCTTTAGTACCTGCTTAGAAGTGGAGTAGCTTTAGTACCTGCTTAGAAGTGGAGTAGCTTTAGTACCTGCTTAGAAGTGGAGTAGCTTTAGTACCTGCTTAGAAGTGGAGTAGCTTTAGTACCTGCTTAGAAGTGGAGTAGCTTTAGTACCTGCTTAGAAGTGGAGTAGCTTTAGTACCTGCTTAGAAGTGGAGTAGCTTTAGTACCTGCTTAGAAGTGGAGTAGCTTTAGTACCTGCTTAGAAGTGGAGTAGCTTTAGTACCTGCTTAGAAGTGGAGTAGCTTTAGTACCTGCTTAGAAGTGGAGTAGCTTTAGTACCTGCTTAGAAGTGGAGTAGCTTTAGTACCTGCTTAGAAGTGGAGTAGCTTTAGTACCTGCTTAGAAGTGGAGTAGCTTTAGTACCTGCTTAGAAGTAGTAGCTTTAGTACCTGCTTAGAAGTGGAGTAGCTTTAGTACCTGCTTAGAAGTGGAGTAGCTTTAGTACCTGCTTAGAAGTGGAGTAGCTTTAGTACCTGCTTAGAAGTGGAGTAGCTTTAGTACCTGCTTAGAAGTGGAGTAGCTTTAGTACCTGCTTAGAAGTGGAGTAGCTTTAGTACCTGCTTAGAAGTGGAGTAGCTTTAGTACCTGCTTAGAAGTGGAGTAGCTTTAGTACCTGCTTAGAAGTGGAGTAGCTTTAGTACCTGCTTAGAAGTGGAGTAGCTTTAGTACCTGCTTAGAAGTGGAGTAGCTTTAGTACCTGCTTAGAAGTGGAGTAGCTTTAGTACCTGCTTAGAAGTGGAGTAGCTTTAGTACCTGCTTTAGAAGTGGAGTAGCTTTAGTACCTGCTTAGAAGTGGAGTAGCTTTAGTACCTGCTTAGAAGTGGAGTAGCTTTAGTACCTGCTTAGAAGTGGAGTAGCTTTAGTACCTGCTTAGAAGTGGAGTAGCTTTAGTACCTGCTTAGAAGTAGAGTAGCTTTAGTACCTGCTTAGAAGTGGAGTAGCTTTAGTACCTGCTTAGAAGTGGAGTAGCTTTAGTAGCTGCTTAGAAGTGGAGTAGCTTTAGTACCTGCTTAGAAGTGGAGTAGCTTTAGTACCTGCTTAGAAGTGGAGTAGCTTTAGTACCTGCTTAGAAGTGGAGTAGCTTTAGTACCTGCTTAGAAGTGGAGTAGCTTTAGTAGCTGCTTAGAAGTGGAGTAGCTTTAGTACCTGCTTAGATGTGACGTAGCTTTAGTACCTGCTTAGAAGTGGCGTAGCTTTAGTACCTGCTTAGAAGTGGCGTAGCTTTAGTACCTGCTTCGAAGTGGAGTAGCTTTAGTACCTGCTTAGAAGTGGAGTAGCTTTAGTACCTGCTTAGAAGTGGAGTAGCTTTAGTACCTGCTTAGAAGTGGAGTAGCTTTAGTAGCTGCTTAGAAGTGGAGTAGCTTTAGTGCCTGCTTAGAAGTGGAGTAGCGTTAGTACCTGCTTAGAAGTGGAGTAGCTTTAGTACCTGCTTAGAAGTGGAGTAGCTTTAGTACCTGCTTAGAAGTGGAGTAGCTTTAGTAGCTGCTTAGAAGTGGAGTAGCTTTAGTACCTGCTTAGAAGTGGAGTAGCTTTAGTACCTGCTTAGAAGTGGAGTAGCTTTAGTAGCTGCTTAGAAGTGGAGTAGCTTTAGTACCTGCTTAGATGTGGACGTAGCTTTAGTACCTGCTTAGAAGTGGAGCTTTAGCTTTAGTACCTGCTTAGAAGTGGCGTAGCTTTAGTACCTGCTTAGAAGTGGAGTAGCTTTAGTACCTGCTTAGAAGTGGAGTAGCTTTAGTACCTGCTTAGAAGTGGAGTAGCTTTAGTACCTGCTTAGAAGTGGAGTAGCTTTAGTACCTGCTTAGAAGTGGAGTAGCTTTAGTACCTGCTTAGAAGTGGAGTAGCTTTAGCTTTAGTACCTGCTTAGAAGTGGCGTAGCTTTAGTACCTGCTTAGAAGTGGAGTAGCTTTAGTACCTGCTTAGAAGTGGAGTAGCTTTAGTACCTGCTTAGAAGTGGAGTAGCTTTAGTACCTGCTTAGAAGTGGAGTAGCTTTAGTAGCTGCTTAGAAGTGGAGTAGCTTTAGTGCCTGCTTAGAAGTGGAGTAGCGTTAGTACCTGCTTAGAAGTGGAGTAGCTTTAGTACCTGCTTAGAAGTGGAGTAGCTTTAGTACCTGCTTAGAAGTGGAGTAGCTTTAGTACCTGCTTAGAAGTGGAGTAGCTTTAGTACCTGCTTAGAAGTGGAGTAGCTTTAGTACCTGCTTAGAAGTGGAGTAGCTTTAGTACCTGCTTAGAAGTGGAGTAGCTTTAGTACCTGCTTAGAAGTAGAGTAGCTGTAGTACCTGCTTAGAAGTAGAGTAGCTTTAGTACCTGCTTAGAAGTGGAGTAGCTTTAGTAGCTGCTTAGAAGTGGAGTAGCTTTAGTACCTGCTTAGAAGTGGAGTAGCTTTAGTACCTGCTTAGAAGTGGAGTAGCTTTAGTAGCTGCTTAGAAGTGGAGTAGCTTTAGTACCTGCTTAGATGTGACGTAGCTTTAGTACCTGCTTAGAAGTGGTAGCTTTAGTAGCTTTAGTACCTGCTTTAGAAGTGTTAGAAGTAGCTTTAGTACCTGCTTAGAAGTGGAGTAGCTTTAGTACTTGCTTAGAAGTGGAGTAGCTTTAGTACCTGCTTAGAAGTGGAGTAGCTTTAGTACCTGCTTAGAAGTGGAGTAGCTTTAGTACCTGCTTAGATAAGGCGTAGCTTTAGAACGTGTTTAAATGTGGTGTACCCATTTAGCAATCAATGGTGGTGATGCTCAAGAGGAATGAGAGGGTTGTTGAGGTATGAATCATCTCTCTCTCTCTCTCTCTCTCTCTCTCTCTCTCCCTCTCTCTCCCTCTCTCTCTCTCCCCCTCTCTCTCTCTCTCTCTCTCTCTCTCTCTCTCTCTCTCTCTCTCTCTCTCTCTCTCCCTCTCTCTCTCTCTCTCTCTCCCTCTCTCTCTCTCTCTCTCTCTCTCTCTGTGTCTCTCTCTCTCTCTCTCTCTCTTAATAAACAAGGTGCTATCTAGAACACAAAACGGTTCTTCAGTTGTGCCCATAAGAGAACCATTTTTGGTTACAGGTTAAAAAATAAAAAACATTTCGGGTTCCACGTTGAACTCTTTACACAGAGAGCAAGCAATGCAGGTGTAGAAGCACTGTGGCTAGGAAAAACTCCTTCGAAAGAAAGATATCTAGAGAGGAACCTGGATGTAGCTGGTGTAGATTATACGAGTACATGGCCATTAAGTCCAGATTGTTCTTCAAGATGTTCAAACATTCAGAGATGACCAGCAGGGTCAAATAATAATCACAGTGGTTGTAGAGGGTGAAACAGGTCAGCACCTCAGGAGTAAATGTCAGTTGGTTTTTCAGAGGTTAAGACAAGTTAGCACGGCCAGTGAACAGATCAGTCGTAGGCAGAACAGCAGAAACTGGATCAGCAGCACGACAAGGTAGCACATCCGGTGGACAGCTCAGGGTTCCATCGCATCAGGCATCAGGCAGAACAGTATCACGACCAAGTGGACTGGGGACGCAGACAGCCAGGATTCGTCAGGTCAGGTAGTCCTGAGGCATGGTCCTAGGGCTCAGGTCCTCCGGGAGAGAAGAGAAAGACAGAGAGAGATAGAGCGAGGGCTGGGAGAATTAGAGGGAGCATAAGATCTTGTGGCGGTCGGTGATGTTTAAGATAAGGGAGGACCATTTTTTTAATGAGCATGGCCTTATTTCTATTGCAGGATATTGGATAACTGTCATTCAAATTCCATTCACCCAGTTCAATGTAACATCGATAGGTTTAGGCTACGACATGATAATATAATTTTCCCTATTGTGACGACCCTCCCACTCCGAATTCTTTCTCTTTGCTCTTGTTTTCCTTGATAGGATGTCGGTGGGCGGAGCCTGGAGCGTTGTCAGCGAAATGGGACACACCTGGGCTCATTCATTGGAGAGGCTCTCTCCATGCAGACACAGACAGATTTTGGTTGTGGCATTTTTGTGGCTGTTATGTTTGTTTATGTTGGCACCTTTCAACACCCCTCATTATCACATGTATACACGCAACCATTCACTTACACTACTGATTACTGACCACACACACCATTGTTAATTGTATTTAGTTTACTTCAGTTAATAAATATATTTTGTCATTCTTTATCTCCACGTTGTCTCTCCTTTTGTTACGGGCTTCGAGACGGTTCGTGACACTATACCTATCATGAGGTTGCGACAAACTAGCCTATGAATGATAGATTACAAAGTAGGTGCACAGGTCGAAAGAAATTTGAGTAATCAACGTGACAGTGACACATTCAATACTGTCTTGCGCACTCTTGCATTTCCACAATTCCAAAATGGCGTAGCAGTCAGACGTCTTGTCTTGTGTATATATCTTTTTCTTCGCATTCTTTTTAATATTTTTCCTAAACCTCGACTTCAAAATACTCTTCTGCAACCCTCCTCACCCAATGTGGTGTGGATCTCTTTTTTTCGAAAGAATTTCTACTTAGATCGGAACTCAACTGAAGCTAGCTAACTAGCTACCAGCTACCAGCTATCAGTCAGCTAACCACTGCTAGCGGTCATCAGCGAACCTTTAGCTCGGAAAGCTCTCGCCAGTTTGTACATCGCGTTTCAAACCAGAGCATATCGAACCTATTTCTCTCCATAACCCCGGATTACTACCGCAAACTCTGAACCTTTTTATCTGGACCATCGCAGCTAGCTAACCGCAACCCGGGTTGACTACTCCTGGTTAACGTTTCCATCCCGAGGCAAGCACCAATTAGCCTGGAGCTAGCCCATGCTAGGCCAATCTCCCGGCGAGGGCTTCTGGGCTACTCCTGAAGCCCACACCTCGGCTACAATATCCGGTCCCCTTCTACTGCCAGTACGGGGCACGGAACCCCACCGATCCTTCACGACTGGAATACCGACATAATCTGCCCGAGGATCCCAACAGGCCCCTCAGGCGCGACGTCCCCTGAAGGCCCATTCTACTAACCATGGCCTGCTAGCTATCTAGAACATATTGGACTGTTAGCTGATCCATCGGCCAGTTTCTTGGACCACTATACCCATGTTGCCAATTGGACTTGAACCCCTCTGCTACTTGGAACCCTACTAATTCCACGACTGGTCTATCGACGTCACCACACAAGGAGGCAAGACTTTCCCCCATCGCGACATCCCCTGACTACTTACTGTCTGAATCGCCGTGTCCCTAGTCAGCCCAACCACTCACTGGGCCCATACGATTCACTTGGCTACGCATGCCTCTCCCTAATATCAATATGCCTTGTCCATTACTGTCCTGGTTAGTGATTACTGTCTTATTTCACTGTCGAGTCTCTAGCCCTGCTCAATATGTCTTAACAACCATGTTGTTCAACTTCCTACATATGCGATGACATCACCTGGTTTAAACGTCTCTAGAGACTATATCTCTCTCATCATTACTCAATGCCTATGTTTACCTCCAATGTACTCTCTTCCTACCATACCTTTGTCTGTACATTATGCCTTGAATCTATGCTATCGTGCCCAGAAACCTGCTCCTTTTACTCTCTGTTCCGAACGTGCTAGAGGATCCTCCACTGCGAAGATCACACACGATAAAACAGGAAAACTGACCCTAGCCCCCTGGCACACTAGTGGTTAGAGCGTTGGACTAGTAACCGGAAGGTTGCGAGTTCAAACCCCTGAGCTGACAAGGTACAAATCTGCCATTATGCCCCTGAACAAGGCAGTTAACCCACTGTTCCTAGGCCGTCATTGAAAATAAGAATTTGTTCTTAACTGACTTGCCTAGTTAAATAAAGGTAAAATAAATCAAATAAAAAACATAGACTTTTAACCCTTGACCCCTTCGGTACGAAATACTGAGTGTGTGTGAATATGTGTGGCCCTCTACCCCTTGCCATGCTGAGTGCCCTCTACAGGAATAACCTGGAACATAGAAATGAATGTTTCAATGTCACCCTTTCATCCTCTCCTCTACCAGTGATTGTAGAATAGATTTTTGTCTTTCTCTCCTCCGGTAGCTGATGGTGGTGCCCATTCCGTTAGGCTGTGGGAACTCCTAGCACAGCACAGCACAGCACAGTGTAACCGGTTTGAAATGGCTAGCTAGTCAACAGTGCTCGTTAGTAGTATTTCAATAGGCGATGTCACTCGCTCTGAGACCTTGAAGTAGTTGTTTTGTTTGCTCCGCAAGGGCCATAGCTTTTGTGGAGCAATAGGTAATGACGCTTAACAGTTGTTGATGTGTTCAGAGGGTCCATGGTTCAAGTCCAGGTTGGGGTGAGGAGAGGGACAGAAGCAACACAGTAATACAAATGTATCTTAGCTCCTCGTTTCATTGCGACATGGCTGGCCAGAGCGGACGGGAAACCAGAGGAAAAGGGCTGTATTTATGATTTATGGAACCAGTTTGACCCCTGTTTATTAGATCTGTAGAAGGTGATGCTAGGCTAGAGGGATCAAGGTGATGCTAGGCTGGGGAATTAGAGGGATTTGTAGAAGGTGATGCTAGGCTGGGGAATTAGAGGGATCAAGGTGATGCTAGGCTGGGGAATTAGAGCGATCAAGGTCATGCTAGGCTGGGGAATTAGAGGGATCAAGGTGATGCTAGGCTGGGGAATTAGAGGAATCAAGGTGATGCTAGGCTGGGGAATTAGAGGGATCAAGGTGATGCTAGGCTGGGGAATTAGAGGGATCTGTAGAAGGTGATGCTAGACTGGGGAATTAAAGGGATCTGTAGAACGTGATGCAATGCTGGGGAATTAGAGGGATCAAGGTGATGCTAGGCTGGGGAATTAGAGGGATCAAGGTGATGCGATGCTGGGGAATTAGAGGGATCAAGGTGATGCTAGGCTGGGGAATTAGAGGGATCAAGGTGATGCTATGCTGGGGAATTAGAGGGATCAAGGTGATGCTAGGTTGGGGAATTAGAGGGATCAAGGTGATGCTAGGCTGGGGAATTAGAGGGATCAAGGTGATGCTAGGCTGGGGAATTAGAGGGATCAGGGTGATGCTAGGCTGGGGAATTAGAGGGATCTGTCCAAGGTGATTCTGGGCTGGGGAATTAGAGGGATCAAGGTGATACTAGGCTGGGGAATTAGAGGGATCTGTCCAAGGTGATGCTAGGCTGGGGGATTAGAGGGATCTGTCCAAGGTGATGCTAGGCTGGGGAATTAGAGGTATCTGTAGAACGTGATGCTATGCTGGGGAATTAGAGGGATCAAGGTGATGCTAGGCTGGGGAATTAGAGGGATCTGTAGAACGTGATGCTAGGCTGGGGAAATAGAGGGATCTGTAGAAGGTGATGCTAGGCTGGGGATTTAGAGGGATCTGTAGAAGGTGATGCTAGGCTGGGGAAATAGAGGGATCTGTAGAAGGTGATGCTAGGCTGGGGAAATAGAGGGATCTGTACAATGTGAGACTGGGAAAATAGAGGGATCTGTAGAAGGTGATGCTAGGCTGGGGAATTAGAAGGATCTGTACAATGTGAGGCTGGGGAAATAGAGGGATCTGTAGAAGGTGATGCTAGGCTAGGGAATTAGAGGGATCTGTAGAAGGTGATGCTAGGCTGGGGAAATAGAGGGATCTGTACAATGTGATGCTCGGCTGGGAAATAGGCTACATAAGAGTACAGACTTCTACAGGCCTCTCTGTTCTGTTCTGTTTGATGTGATGCAATTCTTTCCCAAAGTCTTCGTAGCAGAAAACTCCAACAGACTACTATAGCCTCTCTCTACAGCCTCTCTCTCTCTACAGCCTCATTCTCTCTATATCTTATCTTTCTCTCTACAGCCTCTCACTACAGCCTCTTTCTACACCCTCTCACTTTCTACAGCTTCACTGTTTCTACAGCCTCATTCTCTCTACAGCCTCTCTCTTTCTACAGCCTCATTCTCTCTACATCCTCTCTCTTTCTGCAGCCTCTTTCTCTCTACATCATCTCTCTTTCTACAGGCTCTCTCTTTCTACAGCCTCTCTCTTTCTACAGCCTCTCTCACTCTACAGCCTCTCCCTCTCTACAGCCTCTCCCTCTCCATCCTCTCCCTCTTACTACAGCCTCTCTACACCTCTCTCTATAGCTTCTCTCTCTCTCTCTACAGCCTCTCTCTACAGCCTCATTCTCTCTACATCCTCTCTCTACATCCTCTCTCTACAGCCTCTCTCTGCAGCCTCTCTCTTTATTCAGACCCTCTCTCTCTAGCTTCTCTCTATCTCTACAGCCTCTCTACAGTCTCTCTCTCTCTCTACAGCCTCTCTTTACAGCCTCATTCTCTCTATAGCCTAAAGTCTTCACAGCTGAAAACTCCAACAGACTACGACAGCCTCTCTCTACAACCTCGCTCTATAGCTTCCCCTCTCTCTACAGTCTCTCTCTCTCTCTCTCTCTCTACAGCCTCTCTCTACAACCTCTCTCTATAGCTTCCCTCTCTCTCTACAGTCTCTCTCTCTCTCTCGCTCTCTCTACAACCTCTCTCTCTACAGCCTCTTTCTACAACCTCTCTCTATAGCTCTCTCTCTCTCTCTACAACCTCTCACTCTACAGCCTCACTCTCTCTCTCTCGCTCTCACTCTACAGCCTCACTCTCTACAGCCTCTTTCTACAACCTCTCTCTATAGCTTCTCTCTCTCTCTCTCTCTCTCTCTCTCTCTCTCTCTCTCTCTACAACCTCTCACTCTACAGCCTCACTCTCTCTCTCTCTCTCTCTCTCTCTACAGACTCTCACTCTACAGCCTCACTCACTCTCTCTCTCTCTCTCTCTCTCTCTCTCTCTCTCTCTCTCTCTCTCTCTCTCTCTCTCTCTCTCTCTCTAAGTCTCTCTCGCTAAGTCTCTCTCTCTCTCTCTCTCTCTCTCTCTCTCTACAACCTCTCACTCTACAGCCTCACTCTCTCTCTCTCTCTCGCTCTCTCTCTAAGTATCTCTCTCTCTCTCTCTCTCTCTCTACAGACTCTCACTCTACAGCCTCACTCTCTCTCTCTCTCTCTCTCTCTCTCTCTCTCTCTCTCTCTCTCTCTCTCTCTCTCTCTCTCTCTCTCTCTCTACAGCCTCTCACTCTACATCCTCTGTCTCTACAGCCTCTCTCTACAACCTCTCACTCTACAGCCTCTCTCCCTCTACATGTCTGGTGTGCTGCAATATGGACTGCATGGTTCTCAGACCAGTCTAAAACTGAATCCCAAATCATCCCCATAGCCTCTAGACACTTGATCTGAGCGGATAGACAACAGACCAGAGGTCTATTTGACTCTGGTGTGCTGTGATGTGAATGACGTGGTTCTCAGAAAATAGAAACCAGGCACGACTCAACCTCAATTATTCGAGACGACATGCTGCTTCTTGGAAATGTCCATTCCATTTCATCATTCAATTTTTTAAATGAAAATTGAAGTTTTCAATAAATATAGCATATGAGGCTAGATATTGAAGAATACATTGAATGAGTGGACCGGAAGAAATCAGAGTCCTCCTGCATCTGAGTGTTGGACTTTCCATCTCAGCCATCCAAAGACACCGTTTATGAACGGTTACTGTCATTCCATTTAGCCTTAATGTTTTAAAGAATAACATTAACAGTATTTAATCTCATCTGACTGAACGGGAGGGATGGAGCCATCAGAGATTACAATAAGGGGGAAGGGAGAGAGAGAGAGAGAGAGAGAGAGAGAGAGAGAGAGAGAGAGAGAGAGAGAGAGAGAGAGAGAGAGAGAGAGAGAGAGAGAGAGAGAGAGAGAAGAGAGAATGAGGTATGTGAATGAGATACAGGAGATATGACCAAACACTCCTGTTGGTTGGTTGGTACGAGGAGATATGACCAAACTCTCCTGTTGGTTGGTTGGTACGAGGAGATATGACCAAACTCTCCTGTTGGTTGGTTGGTACGAGGAGATATGACCAAACACTCCTGTTGGTTGGTTGGTACGAGGAGATATGACCAAACACTCCTGTTGGTTGGTTGGTACGAG
>NC_060194.1:43744610-43754610 GCF_021184085.1 Oncorhynchus gorbuscha | reverse complement strand
TTCTGAGATTTCCATACCCAACTATAACATCTTCCGTCAAGATAGAACTGCCAAAGGGGGAGGAGTTGCAGTCTTCTGCAGAAATAGCCTGCAAAGTAATGTCATACTTTCCAGGTACATACCCAAACAGTTCGAACTACTAATTTTGAAAATTACTCTCTCCAGAAATAAGTCTCTGTTGCCGCCTGCTACCGACCCCCCTCAGCTCCCAGCTGTGCCCTGGACACCATTTGTGAATTGATCGCCCCCCCATCTAGCTTCAGAGTTTGTTCTGTTAGGTGACCTAAACTGGGATATGCTTAACACCCCGGCAGACCTACAATCTAAGCTAGATGCCCTCAATCTCACACAAATCATCAAGGAACCCACCAGGTACAACCCTAACTCTGTAAACAAGGGCACCCTCATAGACGTCATCCTGACCAACTGGCCCTCCAAATACACCTCCGCTGTCTTCAACCAGGATCTCAGTGATCACTGCCTCATTGCCTGTATCCGCTACCGAGCCGCAGTCAAACGACCACCCCTCATCACTGTCAAACGCTCCCTAAAACACTTCTGTGAGCAGACCTTCCTAATCGACCTGGCCCGGGTATCCTGGAAGGACATTGACCTCATCCCGTCAGTTGAGGATGCCTGGTCATTCTTTAAAAGTAACTTCCTCTCCATTTTAGATAAGCATGCTCCGTTCAAAAAATGCAGAACCAAGAACAGATACAGCCCTTGGTTCACTCCAGACCTGACTGCCCTCGACCAGCACGAAAACATCCTGTGGCGGACTGCAATAGCATCAAATAGTCCCCGTGATATGCAACTGTTCAGGGAAGTCAGGAACCAATACACGCAGTCAGTCAGGAAAGCTAAGGCCAGCTTCTTCAGGCAGAAGTTTGCATCCTGTAGCTCCAACTCCAAAAAGTTCTGGGACACTGTGAAGTCCATGGAGAACAAGAGCACCTCTCCTCCCAGCTGCCCACTGCACTGAGGCTAGGTAACACGGTCACCACCAATAAATCCATGATTATCGAAAACTTCAATAAGTATTTCTCAACGGCTGGCCATGCCTTCTGCCTGGCTACTCGAAACCTCAGCTAACAGCTCCGCCCCCCCCCCCCGCAGCACCTCGCCCAAGCCTCTCCAGGTTCTCCTTTACCCAAATCCAGATAGCAGATGTTCTGAAAGAGCTCCAAAACCTGGACCCGTACAAATCAGCTGGGCTTGACAAACTGGACCCTCTACTTCTGAAACTATCCGCCGCCATTGTCGCAACCCCTATTACCAGCCTGTTCAACCTCTCTTTCATATCTTCCGAGATCCCCAAGGATTGGAAAGCTGCCGCAGTCATCCCCCTCTTCCAAGGGGGAGACACCCTGGACCCAAACTGTTACAGACCTATATCCATCCTGCCCTGCCTATCTAAGGTCTTCGAAAGCCAAGTCAACAAACAGGTCACTGACCATCTCGAATCCCACCGTACCTTCTCCGCTGTGCAATCTGGTTTCCAAGCCGGTCACGGGTGCACCTCAGCCACACTCAAGGTACTAAACGATATCATAACCGCCTTCGATAAAAGACATTACTGTGCAGCCGTCTTCATCGACCTTGCCAAGGCCTTCGACTCTGTCAATCACCATATTCTTATCGGCAGACTCAGTAGCCTCGGTTTTTCGGATGACTGCCTTGCCTGGTTCACCAATTACTTTGCAGACAGAGTTCAGTGTGTCAAATCGGAGGGCATGCTGTCCGGTCCTCTGGCAGTCTCTATGGGGGTGCCACAGGGTTCAATTCTCGGGCCAAGTCTTTTCTCTGTATATATCAATGATGTTGCTCTTGCTGCGGGCGATTCCCTGATCCACCTCTATATACTTTCGGCCCGTCATTGGACACTGTGCTATCTAACCTCCAAACGAGCTTCAATGCCATACAACACTCCTTCCGTGGCCTCCAACTGCTCTTAAACGCTAGTAAAACCAAATGCATGCTTTTCAACCGATCGCTGCCTGCACCCGCATGCCCGACTAGCATCACCACCCTGGATGGTTCCGACCTTGAATATGTGGACATCTATAAGTACCTAGGTGTCTGGCTAGACTGCAAACTCTCCTTCCAGACTCATATCAAACATCTCCAATCGAAAATCAAATCAAGAGTCGGCTTTCTATTCCGCAACAAAGCCTCCTTCACTCACGCCGCCAAGCTTACCCTAGTAAAACCTCCAGGTCCCCTCAGAGAGTTCATCAATGAGCTTGATGCCTTGATAAGCTCCTTTCCTGAGGATGGCTCACCTCTCACAGTTCTGGGCGACTTTAACCTCCCCACGTCTACCTTTGACTCATTCCTCTCTGCCTCCTTCTTTCCACTCCTCTCCTCTTTTGACCTCACCCTCTCACCTTCCCCCCCTACTCACAAGGCAGGCAATACGCTCGACCTCATCTTTACTAGATGCTGTTTTTCCACTAACCTCATTGCAACTCCCCTCCAAGTCTCCGACCACTACCTTGTATCCTTTTCCCTCTCGCTCTCATCCAACACTTCCCACACTGCCCCTACTCGGATGGTATCGCGCCGTCCCAACCTTCGCTCTCTCTCCCCGCTACTCTCTCCTCTTCCATTCTATCATCTCTTCCCTCTGCTCAAACCTTCTCCAACCTATCTCCTGATTCTGCCTCCTCAACCCTCCTCTCTTCCCTTTCTGCATCCTTTGACTCTCTATGTCCCCTATCTTCCAGGCCGGCTCGGTCCTCCCCTCCCGCTCCGTGGCTTGACGACTCATTGCGAGCTCACAGAACAGGGCTCCGGGCAGCCGAGCGGAAATGGAGGAAAACTCGCCTCCCTGCGGACCTGGCATCCTTTCACTCCCTCCTCTCTACATTTTCCTCCTCTGTCTCTGCTGCTAAAGCCACTTTCTACCACTCTAAATTCCAAGCATCTGCCTCTAACCCTAGGAAGCTCTTTGCCACCTTCTCCTCCCTCCTGAATCCTCCTCCCCCTCCCCCCCTCCTCCCTCTCTGCAGATGACTTCGTCAACCATTTTGAAAAGAAGGTCGACGACATCCGATCCTCGTTTGCTAAGTCAAACGACACCGCTGGTTCTGCTCACAGTGCCCTACCCTGTGCTCTGACCTCTTTCTCCCCTCTCTCTCCAGATGAAATCTCGTGTCTTGTGACGGCCGGCCGCCCAACAACCTGCCCGCTTGACCCTATCCCCTCCTCTCTTCTCCAGACCATTTCCGGAGACCTTCTCCCTTACCTCACCTCGCTCATCAACTTATCCCTGACCGCTGGCTACGTCCCTTCCGTCTTCAAGAGAGCGAGAGTTGCACCCCTTCTGAAAAAACCTACACTCGATCCCTCCGATGTCAACAACTACAGACCAGTATCCCTTCTTTCTTTTCTCTCCAAAACTCTTGAACGTGCCGTCCTTGGTCAGCTCTCCCGCTATCTCTCTCAGAATGACCTTCTTGATCCAAATCAGTCAGGTTTCAAGACTAGTCATTCAACTGAGACTGCTCTTCTCTGTACCACGGAGGCGCTCCGCACCGCTAAAGCTAACTCTCTCTCCTCTGCTCTCATCCTTCTAGACCTATCGGCTGCCTTCGATACTGTGAACCATCAGATACTCCTCTCCACCCTCTCCGAGTTGGGCATCTCCGGCGTGGCCCACGCTTGGATTGCGTCCTACCTGACAGGTCGCTCCTACCAGGTGGCGTGGCGAGAATCTGTCTCCTCACCATGCGCTCTCACCACTGGTGTCCCCCAGGGCTCTGTTCTAGGCCCTCTCCTATTCTCGCTATACACCAAGTCACTTGGCTCTGTCATAACCTCACATGGTCTCTCCTATCATTGCTATGCAGACGACACACAATTAATCTTCTCCTTTCCCCCTTCTGATGACCAGGTGGCGAATCGCATCTCTGCATGTCTGGCAGGCATATCAGTGTGGATGACGGATCACCACCTCAAGCTGAACTTCGGCAAGACGGAGCTGCTCTTCCTCCCGGGGAAGGATTGCCCGTTCCATGATCTCGCCATCACGGTTGACAACTCCATTGTGTCCTCCTCCCAGAGCGCTAAGAACCTTGGCGTGATCCTGGACAACACCCTGTCGTTCTCAACTAACATCAAGGCGGTGGCCCGTTCCTGTAGGTTCATGCTCTACAACATCCGCAGAGTACGACCCTGCCTCACACAGGAAGCGGCACAGGTCCTAATCCAGGCACTTGTCATCTCCCGTCTGGATTACTGCAACTCGCTGTTGGCTGGGCTCCCTGCCTGTGCCATTAAACCCCTACAACTCATCCAGAACGCCGCAGCCCGTCTGGTGTTCAACCTTCCCAAACGTCACCCCGCTCCTCCGCTCTCTCCACTGGCTTCCAGTTGAAGCTCGCATCCGCTACAAGACCATGGTGCTTGCCTACGGAGCTGTGAGGGGAACGGCACCTCAGTACCTCCAGGCTCTGATCAGGCCCTACACCCAAATAAGGGCACTGCGTTCATCCACCTCTGGCCTGCTCGCCTCCCTACCATTGAGGAAGTACAGTTCCCGCTCAGCCCAGTCAAAACTGTTCGCTGCTCTGGCTCCCCAATGGTGGAACAAACTCCCTCACGACGCCAGGACAGCGGAGTCAATCACCACCTTCCGGAGACACCTGAAACCCCACCTCTTTAAGGAATACCTAGGATAGGATAAAGTAATCCTTCTCACCCCCCTTAAAATATGTAGATGCACTATTGTAAAGTGGCTGTTCCACTGGATGTCATAAGGTGAATGCACCAATTTGTAAGTCGCTCTGGATAAGAGCGTCTGCTAAATGACTTAAATGTAATGTAAATGTAAATAAAACTGACTATCCTACCGATCCTTGACTTTGGCGACGTCATCTACAAAATGGCTTCCAACACTCTACTCAGCAAACTGGATGCAGTCTATCACAGTGCCATCCGTTTTGTCACTAAAGCACCTTATACCACCCACCACTGCGACTTGTATGCTCTAGTTGGCTGGCCCTTGCTACATTTTCGTTGCCATACCCACTGGCTCCAGGTCATCTACAAGTCCATGCTAGGTAAAGCTCCGCCTTATCTCAGTTCACTAGTCACGATGGCAACACCCATCCATAGCACGCGCTCCAGCAGGTGTATCTCACTGATCATCCCTAAAGCCAACACCTCATTCGGCCGCCTTTCGTTCCAGTACTCTGCTGCCTGTGACTGGAACGAATTGCAAAAATCGCTGAAGTTGGAGACTTTTATCTCCCTCACCAACTTCAAACATCAGCTATCTGAGCAGGTAACCGATCGCTGCAGCTGTACATAGTCTATTGGTAAATAGCCCACCCATTTTCACCTACCTCATCCCCATACTGTTTTTATTTATTTACTTTTCTGCTCTTTTGCACACCAATATCTCTACCTGTACATGACCATCTGATCATTTATCACTCCAGTGTTAATCTGCAAAATTGTAATTATTCGCCTACCTCATGCCTTTTGCACACATTGTATATAGACTCCCCCCCTTTTTTTCTACTGTGTTATTGACTTGTTAATTGTTTACTCCATGTGTAACTCTGTGTGGTCTGTTCACACTGCTATGCTTTATCTTGGCCAGGTCGCAGTTGCAAATGAGAACTTGTTCTCAACTAGCCTACCTGGTTAAATAAAGGTGAAATAAAAAATAAAATAAAATAAAAAAACTTCCTGTTAAATGCGGAACGAGGGAGAGCTCGGTTTGTTGTTTTGGAGAGTTTGCTGTTTTAAAAGTGTATTGGAAAGTTTCTTTATAGCTAGAAAACTTTTTCGTTTGGATCCCGCAAAGCATTTGGCATCTGTTGCTAGGTCTGCTACTCTCTGTCCAGTGATCCTGCCTACCAAGGCTGGGTCTGAGGAATTATTTGGCCTAGCAGCTAACCTAGTCATTGAGAGAGGACATCAGTTCTATGTGTGAATTTTGTAAAGTCAGTGTGGGAGAGATGGAAAAATGATTGTTATCGATCAATAATGGCAAACCTCCTGGCATTGACAACTTAGATGGAAAGCTACTGAGGATGGTAGCTGACTCTATAGCCACTCCTATCGGTCATATCTTTAATCTGAGTCTAGAGGGAAGTATTTGTCCTCAGGTCTGGAGGGAAGCCAAAGTCATTCCGTAAAAGTAAAATTGTGATTGACCAAATACAATGCTATTTTTCTGTAAACAAATGAACAACAGACTTTAAGCATGCTTATAGAGAAGGGCACTCAACATGTACTGCTCTGACACAAATGACTGATGATTGGTTGAAAGAACTTGATAATAAGAAGATTGTGGGAGCTGTAGTGTTAGATTTCAGTGCAGCCTTTGATATTATTAACCATAACATGTTGTTGAAAATATTTTACGTGTTTTGGCTTTTCAGCCTCTGCCATATCGTGGATTCAGAGCTATCTATCTAATAGAACTCAAAGGTGTTTCTTAAAATGGATGCTTCTCTAATGTCAAATGTAAAGTGTGGTGTACCGCAGGGCAGCTCTCTAGGCCCTCTACTGTTTTCTATTTTTACCAATGACCTGCCATTGACATTAAAGAAAGTCTGTGTGTCCATGTATGCTGATGATTCAACCATATATACAAATCAGCAACCACGGCTAAGTCACCGAAACACTTAACAAAGAATTGCAGTCTGTTTTGGAATGGGTGGCCAGTAATAAACTGGTCCTGAACATCTCTAAAACTAAGAGCATTGTATTTGGTACAAATCATTCCTTAAGTTCTAGACCTCAGCTGAATCTGGTAATGAATGGTGTGGCTGTTGAACAAGTTGAGGAGACTAAATGACTTGGCTTTACCTTAGATTGTAAACTGTCATGGTCAAAACATATAGATCCAATGGTTGTAAAGATGGGGAGAGGTCTGTCCGTAATACAGAGATGCTCTGCTTTTCTGACACCACACTCCAAAAAGCAAGTCCTGCAAGCATATGGCTCAAGTGAACAGCAAACCTGGTTGAAAAAAACAGATAAACCAACACCTCGGGGTACACCACCTCTCCCCTGTTTGACCTAGATAGTTTGTGTGTATGTATTGATATGTAGGCTACGTGTGCCTTTTTAAAATTCATTTATGTAGTTTTGTCCTTGGGCTGTTCTTGTATATTTTAATGTTCTGTATGATTTTATGTTTCCTGTTCTGTGTTGGACCCCCAGGAAGAGTAGCTGCTGATTTTGCAACAGCTAATGGAGATCCTAATAAAATAGCAAATAGCATCATGGTATCCAGTTCCAGTGCCCATATAATGTACATTATCACACATTATCATGTACATTATCACACAGTATACTGTACACTTTATTACACATTATACGGTACATTGTCACACATTATCATGTACATTATCACACAGTATAATGTACATTATCACACAGTATACTGTACATTATCACACATTATACTGTACATTATCACACATCATACTGTACATTATCACACAGTATACTGTACATTATCACACAGTATACTGTACATTATTACACATTATACTGTATATTATCACACAGTATACTGTACATTACCACACATTATACTGTACATTATCATACATTATACTGTACATTATCACACATTATACTGTACATTATCACACATTATACTGTACATTATCACACAGTATACTGTACATTATCACACATTATACTGTACATTATCACACATTATACTGTACATTATCACACAGTATACTGTACATTATCACACAGTATACTGTACATTATCACACATTATACTGTACATTATCACAGAGTATACTGTAATTATCACACATTATACTGTACATTATCACACATTATACTGTACATTATCACACATTATACTGTACATTATCACACAGTATACTGTACATTATCACACATTATACTGTACATTATCACACAGTATACTGTACATTATCACACATTATACTGTACATTATCACACAGTATACTGTACATTATCACACATTATACTGTACATTATCACACATTATACTGTACATTATCACACAGTATACTGTACATTATCCCACATTATACTGTACATTATCACACATTATACTGTACATTATCACACAGTATACTGTACATTATCACACATTATACTGTACATTATCACACAGTATACTGTACATTATCACACATTATACTGTACATTATCACACAGTATACTGTACATTATCACACAGTATACTGTACATTATCACACATTATACTGTACATTATCACACATTATACTGTACATTATCACACATTATACTGTACATTATCACACATTATACTGTACATTATCACACAGTATACTGTACATTATCACACAGTATACTGTACATTACCACACATTATACTGTACATTATCACGCATTATACTGTACATTATCACACATTATCATGTACATTATCACACAGTATACTGTACATTATCACACAATATAATGTACATTATCACACATTATACTGTACATTATCACACATTATACTGTACACTATCAGACATTATACTGTACATTATCACACAGTATACTGTACATTATGACAGTCATAACATAACAGAGAATAAGACACATTATACTGTACATTATGACACATTATACAGTACATTACAGTACATACATATGGTTATAGTTCTCTAATACTTTAGAAAGTTGCTGACCACTGCCATGCGTGCTAAATGTTGAGCTCTGATTCGCTGTCCGCTTCAGCAGTGCTGAATGTTGAGCTCTGATTCGCTGTCCGCTTCAGCGGTGCTGAATGTTGAGCTCTGATTCGCTGTCCGCTTCAGCGGTGCTGATTTTAATTTGAATTTTTACATTTATTTAACTAGGCAAGTCAGTTAAGAACAAATTCTTATTTACAATGATGGCCTAGGAACAGTGGATTAACTGCCTGTTCAGGGGGGTTTGAACTTGTAACCTTCCGGTCCAACTAGTCCAACGCTCTAACCACTAGGCTACCCTGCCGCTGAACGTCGAGCTCTGATTCGCTGTCCGCTTCAACGGTGCTGAATCTCTGAACACCAGACTGATTTTACCTAAAGCAAAAGTAGACCTTTTCCTCGTCTGACGAAGTCCCCACAATGTATTCAATATAAAGCATTTGGCCCTAACAGAGCTTGTCCATCTGTTCAACAGTGTAGGTGTAGAACACAACCAGCTGACTCACTAAACTGGAACAAGGAACAAGGCTCTATCTCAAATAATCTTTCCTTGATTCATCGTATCCTATTTCCTTCCTAGCCTCCTCCTCAACCATATTGGTTGGACGTCATCCACCTCCTGTAATGACATCATCCACCTCCTGTGATGACATCATCCATGTGAGCCCAGAGCCTCATCCCCCAGCTGCCATAAAGTTGAATAAAGGCCAAATAAAATAGAGTTTTCACGCGACGGTTTTTCATTTGCATAAAGCCATGCTTGGTTTTCACTGACCTCCCTTCTCTCTCTCTTTGTCCCCCCACTCTCTCCATCTCAGTCAAAAGCTCAATCTCTCTCTCCTTCTCAGTCTCTCTCTCTCTGTTTCTATCCCTCTCTCCTTCTTAGTCTCTCTCTCGCTCCCTGTCTTGTTCTCAGTCTCTCTCTCTGTTTCTCTCCCTCTCTCCTTCTCAGTCTCTCTCTCTCTCTGTTTCTCTCCCTCTCTCCTTCTTAGTCTCTCTCTCGCTCCCTGTCTTTTTCTCAGTCTGGGTAATAGTGTCGTTATAGTAGACAGGGGAGACCGGAGCGGAACTCATTCACAGCTCTCTGATGTCATTAGAAAATCAATTCCCAACAAATGACTTTTTTTGAATTTCACAGCAGAGGTGTGACCCACATTTGTCACAGTGCCGTCGACTGATTTTCTCTCTCCCTCCCTCTGTCTCTCTCCCTCTTTCTCTCTCTCTCCCCCTCTCTCTCTCTCTCTCTCTCCATCTCTCTCTCTTCCCATCTCTCTCTCTCTCTCTCTCTCTCTCTCTCTCTCTCTCTCTCTCTCTCTCTCTCCCTCTCTCTCTGTCTCTCTC
>NC_060194.1:43617110-43739610 GCF_021184085.1 Oncorhynchus gorbuscha | reverse complement strand
AAACTTCTGACCTATTGGAATTGTGATACAGTGAATTATAAGTGAAATAATCTGTCTGTAAACAATTGTTGGAAAAATGACTTGTGTCATTCACAAAGTAGATGTCCTAACCGACTTGCCAAAACTATAGTTTGTTAACAAGACATTTGTGGAGTGGTTTAAAAACAAGTTTTAATGACTCCAACCGAAGTGTCTGTAAACTTCCGACTTCAACTGTATGAAATGGATGTTGAGAGGGCTCTGCTCAGGGAGAGAGACTGAAGAGAAGAAGTGCTTGCTGCTCGACGCAATTATCTGCCCTGAGTGACACAAAGACTCGTTTTTATTTTCAGAGTTTATTCGCCACGTGCACAGGATGCAACAGGGGTAAAACAGTACAGAGAAATTCTTACCTTGAGAGCTCTTTCCCAACAACGCAGTAATAACAATATTAACAATAATAATAATAGAGATAATAATATACAATTAATTGTAAAAAATACAACATGATAATGCACTTATACATGTATACCAGTACCAGTACCTTATTCAATGTTCAGGGGTACTGGAGGGGTTGTATATACAGGTCAGTACCAGTACCTTATTCAATGTTTAGGGGTACTGGAGGGGTTGTATATACAGGTCAGTACCTTATTCAATGTTCAGGGGTACTGGAGGGGTTGTATATACAGGTCAGTACCAGTACCTTATTCAATGTTTAGGGGTACTGGAGGGGGAGGGTACCTTATTCAATGTTCAGGGGTACTGGAGGGGTTGTATATACAGGTCAGTACCTTATTCAATGTTCAGGGGTACTGGAGGGGTTGTATATACAGGTCAGTACCTTATTCAATGTTCAGGGGTACTGGAGGGGTTGTATATACAGGTCAGTACCTTATTCAATGTTCAGGGGTACTGGAGGGGTTGAGGTGGGTATTTACATAACAAGTGTCTGGTAGTAGGAATATATAAATATTTATGGTAATATCCTAATGAAAGGAGTAATAGCGACCAGTAGCAGGATAAATAAATAAACACTAATGATAATGGCAATCAATAATCAGTTAATAGCAGCATAACGGAAGTAATAGATCAAATCAATGATCATTTCAGATAGAGTGTAGGAGTGAGGGGATGTATGAGTGTAGGAGATGTATGAGTGTAGGAGTGAGGGGATGTATGCGTGTAGGTGTGAGGGGATGTATGAGTGTAGGTGTGAGGGGATGTAGGAGTGTAGGAGTGAGGGGATGTATGAGTGTAGGTGTGAGGGGATGTATGAGTGTAGGTGTGAGGGGATGTATGAGTGTAGGTGTGAGGGGATGTATGAGTGTAGGAGTGAGGGGATGTATGAGTGTAGGAGTGAGGGGATGTATGAGTGTAGGAGTGAGGGGATGTATGAGTGTAGGTGTGAGGGGATGTATGTGTGTAGGTGTGAGGGGATGTATGAGTGTAGGTGTGAGGGATGATGTAGTGAGTGTAGGAGTGAGGGGATGTATGAGTGTGTGAGGGGATGTATGAGTGTAGGAGTGAGGGGATGTATGAGTGTAGGTGTGAGGGGATGTGAGTGTGTGTAGGTGTGAGGGGATGGATGTAGGAGTGAGGGTGAGGTAGGTGTGAGGGGATGTATGAGTGTAGGAGTGAGGGGATGTATGAGTGTAGGAGTGAGGGGATGTATGAGTGTAGGTGTGAGGGGATGTAGGTGTAGGTGTGAGGGGATGTATGAGTGTAGGTGTGAGGGGATGTATGATAGGAGTGTGAGGAGTGAGGGGATGTATGAGTGTAGGAGTGAGGGGATGTATGAGTGTAGGTGTGAGGGGATGTATGAGTGTAGGAGTGAGGGGATGTAGTGTAGGAGTGAGGGGTAGGAGTGAGGGGATGGATGTATGTGAGGGGATGTGAGGTAGGTGTGAGGGGATGTATGAGTGTAGGAGTGAGGGGATGAGTGTAGGAGTGAGGGGATGTATGAGTGTAGGAGTGAGGGGATGTATGAGTGTAGGTGTGAGGGGATGTATGAGTGTAGGTGTGAGGGGATGTATGAGTGTAGGAGTGAGGGGATGTATGAGTGTGAGGGGATGTATGAGGTAGGTGTGAGGGGATGTATGAGTGTAGCGTGAGGGGATGGGTGTAAGTGAGTGGGATGTATTGAGTGTGTGAGGGGGGTGTGTGAGGGGTGCGTGAGGGGATGTGCGTGTAGGCGTGAGGGGATGCACGTAGGTGTGAGGGGATGTGTGTGTGCGCGCGTGCGTGCGTGTGTGTGTGCGTGCGTGTGTGCGTGCGTGCGTGTGTGCGTGCGTGCGCGTGTGTGCGTGCGTGCGTGTGTGCGTGTGTGCGTGCGTGCGTGTGTGCGTGCGTGCGTGCGTGTGTGCGTGCGTGTGTGCGTGCGTGTGTGTGTGCGTGTGTGTGCGTGCGTGCGTGCGTGTGCGTGGGTAGAGATCTGTGGATGAGTATAGAGTCCGTGTGGATAGTCTGTGGGCGAGAGAGAGAGCAGTAGCTGCTAGCAGTTCTGTTTCTTCTTTTACTCCTTCCTGTCCTCCCTTTCCTTCCTCCAGTATCCTGGAGACATCATTGGGGAGGCAGGGTCGCCTAGTGGTTAGAGCGTTGGATTAGTAACCGAAAGGTTGTCGTTCTGCCCCTGAACAGACAGTTAACCCACTGTTCCTAGGGTGTCATTGAAAATAAGGATTTGTTCTTAACTGACTTGCCTAGTAAAATCAAATTTAAAAATCCTTTCCTCCTAATCCGGTGCCATCCTTTTCCTCTCGCCATCCTCTCATGAAGCCCTGGAGCTGCTCTCTATAACATGCTACCTGGAGCTGCTCTCTATAACATGCTACCTGGAGCTGCTCTCTATAACATGCTACCTGGAGCTGCTCTCTATAACATGCTACCTGGAGCTGCCCTCTATAACATGCTACCTGGAGCTGCCCTCTATAACATGCTACCTGGAGCTGCTCTCTATAACATGCTACCTGGAGCTGCTCTCTATAACATGCTACCTGGAGCTGCTCTCTATAACATGCTACCTGGAGCTGCCCTCTATAACATGCTACCTGGAGCTGCCCTCTATAACATGCTACCTGGAGCTGCCCTCTATAACATGCTACCTGGAGCTGCTCTCTATAACATGCTACCTGGAGCTGCCCTCTATAACATGCTACAGGCCCTGGAGCTGCCCTCTATAACATGCTACAGGGCCATTACAGGTGTGATACTGAATGTCTCTGTTGAATATGGTTTCTGTGTGATATTACTGTGAATTTCACTGTTGAAATATGGTTTCTGTGTGATATTACTGTGAAGGTCTCAGCTGGAATATATGTTTTGGTTCTGTATTACTGTAGCTGTCCTGACCTCAACCTCACCTTATAACACCTACTGCAGTATTACTCCACATGGTATAACAGTAGCTGTCCTGACCTCAACCTCATCTTATAACACCTACTGCAGTATTACTCCACATGGTATAACAGTAGCTGTCCTGACCTCAACCTCACCTTATAACACCTACTGCAGTATTACTCCACATGGTATTACAGTAGCTGTCCTGACCTCAACCTCACCTTATAACACCTACTGCAGTATTACTCCACATGGTATAACAGTAGCTGTCCTGACCTCAACCTCACCTTATAACACCTACTGCAGTATTACTCCACATGGTATAACAGTAGCTGGCCTGACCTCAACCTCACCTTATAACACCTACTGCAGTATTACTCCACATGGTATTACAGTAGCTGTCCTGACCTCAACCTCACCTTATAACACCTACTGCAGTATTACTCCACATGGTATAACAGTAGCTGTCCTGACCTCAACCTCACCTTATAACACCTACTGCAGTATTACTCCACATGGTATTACAGTAGCTGTCCTGACCTCAACCTCACCTTATAACACCTACTGCAGTATTACTCCACATGGTATAACAGTAGCTGTCCTGACCTCAACCTCACCTTATAACACCTACTGCAGTATTACTCCACATGGTATAACAGTAGCTGTCCTGACCTCAACCTCACCTTATAACACCTACTGCAGTATTACTCCACATGGTATTACAGTAGCTGGCCTGACCTCAACCTCACCTTATAACACCTACTGCAGTATTACTCCACATGGTATAACAGTAGCTGTCCTGACCTCAACCTCACCTTATAACACCTACTGCAATATTATTCCACATGGTATTACAGTAGCTGTCCTGACCTCACCTTATAACACTTACTGCAGTATTACTCCACATGGTATAACAGTAGCTGGCCTGACCTCAACCTCACCTTATAACACCTACTGCAGTATTACTCCACATGGTATAACAGTAGCTGGCCTGACCTCAACCTCACCTTATAACACCTACTGCAGTATTACTGCACATGGTATTACAGTAGCTGTCCTGACCTCAACCTCACCTTATAACAGTAGCTGTCCTGACCTCAACCTCACCTTATAACAGTAGCTGTCCTGACCTCAACCTCACCTTATAACAGTAGCTGTCCTGACCTCAACCTCACCTTATAACAGTAGCTGTCCTGACCTCAACCTCACCTTATAACACCTACTGCAGTATTACTCCACATGGTAAAGCAGACGGATAGAAGACGGGAGGAAACTGTTACGCTTCAGCAATGGAACATTCCTTGTAGATATTCCTCGTGAACGAATGGTTTGAGGTTCAAGAATGTGCGTTACCATACGTTGGCTGAGGGAAAGGTTGTGTGTGTATATATCTCTGTGCTCCATTTAGTTAGTCTGCCTTTTAATTCGTTTTTTTTTATCATAACGTATGGTCAACAGCGGAGCCAAGATATAGTGTGTGTGTGTGTGTGTGTGTGTGTGTGTGTGTGTGTGTGTGTGTGTGTGTGTGTGTGTGTGTGTGTGTGTGTGTGTGTGTGTGTGTGTGTGTGTGTGTGTGTGTGTGTGTGTGTGTGTGTGTGTGTGTGTGTGTGTGTGTGTGTGTGTGTGGGGGGGTTGCTTAGGGATACGGCTCAAAATCATCTTACACTTAATTCAACGAAACATGGGGGTCATGGATAAAACAATCTATTTAACATTTTGCTTTTCTGTTCCCTGTCATTGATGCAGTGAGACAGACAGACTCACAGACAGCTTTCTAGGATAGGGCTGTGGTGGTCATGGCATTGTGTCAGCCTGTTATTGTCATGCAAATGACTGTCCGTCTCATGGTAGTTGGCCGTTAATTAACATAAAACACATTCAGCATCTCCAGGCCTCCACACATACAAGTCGCTGATTAACGCCTGTGGAACATCTACATTTTTTTTTTAAGTCGAATAAATCCATTTAATATTCACCATCACAATAAATCCGTTATTTATTTTAGGCAGATCTAAAGAAACATGATATAAAATGTATTTCAGAAGAACAGAATATGAGTTGGCCTATGCTGAATGAAATAGAGAGGATATTTTTCTCATTCCGGAGGGTATGAGCATAAAAGTTGAGCATAAATTGATCATTTGAAACAGGTCCTATAATATCTAGATTCAGAGTTATTTGGCAACTTTTGTTATAAATAATACAAACCTCAGAATGTGTTACAAATCAAAACATATATGGACTGCATCATGTGACTATAGGCTGCATCGTGTGACTATAGGCTGCATCGTGTGACTATAGGCTGCATCGTGTGACTATAGGCTGCATCGTGTGACTATAGGCTGCATCATGTGACTATAGGCTGCATCGTGTGACTATAGGCTGCATTATGTGACTATAGGCTGCATCGTGTGACTATAGGCTGCATCGTGTGACTATAGGCTGCATCGTGTGACTATAGGCTGCATCATGTGACTATAGGCTGCATCGTGTGACTATAGGCTGCATTATGTGACTATAGGCTGCATCGTGTGACTATAGGCTGCATCGTGTGACTATAGGCTGCATCGTGTGACTATAGGCTGCATCGTGTGACTATAGGCTGCATCGTGTGACTATAGGCTGCATCGTGTGACTATAGGCTGCATCGTGTGACTATAGGCTGCATCGTGTGACTATAGGCTGCATCGTGTGACTATAGGCTGCATCGTGTGACTATAGGCTGCATCGTGTGACTATAGGCTGCATCGTGTGACTATAGGCTGCATCGTGTGACTATAGGCTGCATCGTGTGACTATAGGCTGCATCGTGTGACTATAGGCTGCATCGTGTGACTATAGGCTGCATCGTATGACTATAGGCTGCATCATGTGACTATAGGCTGCATCGTGTGACTATAGGCTGCATCGTGTGACTATAGGCTGCATCGTGTGATTATAGGCAGCATCGTATGACTATAGGCAGCATCGTATGACTATAGGCAGCATCGTATGACTATAGGCTGCATCGTGTGACTATAGGCTGCATCGTGTGACTATAGGCTGCATCGTGTGACTATAGGCTGCATCGTGTGACTATAGGCTGCATCGTGTGACTATAGGCAGCATCGTATGACTATAGGCTGCATCGTGTGACTATAGGCTGCATCATGTGACTATAGGCTGCATCGTGTGACTATAGGCTGCATCGTGTGACTATAGGCTGCATCGTGTGACTATAGGCTGCATCATGTGACTATAGGCTGCATCGTGTGACTATAGGCTGCATCGTGTGACTATAGGCTGCATCATGTGACTATAGGCTGCATCGTGTGACTATAGGCTGCATCGTGTGACTATAGGCTGCATCGTGTGACTATAGGCTGCATCGTGTGACTATAGGCTGCATCGTGTGACTATAGGCTGCATCGTATGACTATAGGCTGCATCATGTGACTATAGGCTGCATCGTGTGACTATAGGCTGCATCGTGTGACTATAGGCTGACTATAGGCAGCATCGTGACTATAGGCAGCATCTTATGACTATAGGCTGCATCGTGTGACTATAGGCTGCATCGTGTGACTATAGGCTGCATCGTGTGACTATAGGCAGCATCGTATGACTATAGGCTGCATCGTGTGACTATAGGCTGCATCGTGTGACTATAGGCTGCATCGTGTGACTATAGGCTGCATCGTGTGACTATAGGCTGCATCGTGTGACTATAGGCTGCATCGTGTGACTATAGGCAGCATCGTGTGACTATAGGCTGCATCGTGTGACTATAGGCTGCATCGTGTGACTATAGGCTGCATCGTGTGACTATAGGCTGCATCGTGTGACTATAGGCTGCATCGTGTGACTATAGGCTGCATCATGTGACTATAGGCTGCATCGTGTGACTATAGGCTGCATTATGTGACTATAGGCTGCATCGTGTGACTATAGGCTGCATCATGTGACTATAGGCTGCATCGTGTGACTATAGGCTGCATCATGTGACTATGATACACAGACACTGGACAGGGGAACTCTGCCTAGAAGGCCAGCATCCCGGTGTTGACGTTGAGACTGGTGGGTACAATTTAATGAAGCTGCCAGCTGAGGACATGTGAAGCGTCTGTTTCTCTGTATGCCTATGTAGATATTCCATTAAAAAATCAGCCGTTTCCAGCTGCAATAGTAATTTACAACATTAACAATGTCTACACTGTATTCCTGATCAATTTGATGTTATTTTAAATGGACAAAAAATGTGCTTTTCTTTCAAAAACAAGGACATTTCTAAGTGACCCCAAACTTTTTAACAGTAGTGTAGCTCCACAGTGATCTGGTACTGGTACTTCCTGTGTATAGATCAATTTTTGTGTATTTTATTCGTATTATTATGTTTAAACTTGTCAGCCTTTCTCAGTAGGCTACTACACCAGTTGTATTCGGCCCATGTGACAAATAAAATAAGATTTGACAGCCCCTCTTTCTTGCACGCTCAAGAACGGAAGGAAGGAGAGAGAGAGGAGATGATGGAAATGCACACAGTGGTGACATATTCAGCAGCTAAAGGTAATGTGTCTCAGCCTATTAAAAATATTTAAAAATGCCCTTTTACTTGGCTGTTCAACATCAAAGTCACTATAATTTCAGGCTAACTGTGTTAGCCGCCCTGCACAATACATTTTTTATTTATTTTACCTTCATTTAACTAGGCAAGTCAGTTAAGAACAAATTCTTATTTTAAATGACGGCCTAGGAACAGTGGGTTAACTGCCTGTTCAGGGGCAGAACTTGCAACCTTCCGGTTACTAGTCCAACGCTCTAACCACTAGGCTACCCTGCGGCCTCTACACTGTAACTACTAGGCTACCCTGCCGCCTCTACACTCTAACCACTAGGCTACCCTGCCACCTCTACACTCTAACCACTAGGCTACCCTGCCACCTCTACACTCTAACCACTAGGCTACCCTGCCACCTCTACACTCTAACCACTAGGCTACCCTGCCACCTCTACACTCTAACCACAAGGCTACCCTGCCACCTCTACACTCTAACCACTAGGCTACCCTGCCACCTCTACACTCTAACCACTAGGCTACCCTGCCACCTCTACACTCTAATCACTAGGCTACCTTGCCACCTCTACACTCTAACCACTAGGCTACCCTGCCACCTCTACACTCTAACCACTAGGCTACCCTGCCACCTCTACACTCTAACCACTAGGCTACCCTGCCACCTCTACACTCTAACCACTAGGCTACCCTGCCACCTCTACACTCTAACCACTAGGCTACCCAAATGCCAACAGCATCTAGGACACTACCTAACCACTAGGCTACCCTCCATCCTCTACACTCTAACCACTAGGCTACCCTGCCTACTCTACACTCTAACCACTAGGCTACCCTGGCCACATCTACACTCTAACCACTAGGCTACCCTGCCACCTCTACACTCTAACCACTAGGCTACCCCAAATGAACCAACAGCATCACCTAGGACTATATGTTCTCTACCAGACTCATGGGTAGAAAGTTTAGCGTAGCATCAGGTCCATCCAGTATGCATAATAATACAGTCCACACTCAAAAGGAGATTACTCAAATGTGTTTCATTTTGGAGTTTAGGCTAGACCAATTACGTACCAAAGACATCTTTTTTATTAGGCTATATATTATTTTAAGGGCACAATCATTATTTTTTCTTTCGTTTTTTTTTCTTCTCGGTCTCATATATAGGCTCTAATAGTACGGGTGTTTTGAATGAATCATCGCCTTAGAAAGCGCTGTCCATGTTGTTGTGTAAGGCTTTGACACACCATCCCCAACGACCACGTTTTACACTCAGTTTGGACCTGTGGTTGAACTACTTTCTTCAAAATGATCAATCACAGTGAGGTGAGTTTTAAAAGCATGATAATGTATTGATAAGTGTTTGATGTGATTTTCATTGATATCAGAGTGGTTAGAGGGACAATAGAGCGCTGAGTATCAGGCCATTAGTGACCTGATGGGTGTTAGCCAGTTGGGTACTACCACAGCATGTCCAGAGTGCATAAAAGGAGAATACCGTGACTCCTGTGTGAGGCACATTTTTAGAGCATGAAAAATGAAAATGTTAGTTAACCAGGGTGTTGTGACTCAGTTCTTAGGTCATGTGGAATCTGTCAACCGTGATGGCGGTCATGACTCATGACTGCCGGTGTGACGGTAATAGGTAACCGCAACAGCACTACTCTAGGATGAGTCAAACGTCATGACAGGAACTAAAGATGAGTCAAAAGTCATGACAGGAACTAAAGATGAGTCAAACGTCATGACAGGAACTAAAGATGAGTCAAAAGTCATGACAGGAACTAAAGATGAGTCAAAAGTCATGACAGGAACTAAAGATGAGTCAAAAGTCATGACAGGAACTAAAGATGAGTCAAAAGTCATGACAGGAACTAAAGATGAGTCAAAAGTCATGACAGGAACTAAAGATGAGTCAAACGTCATGACAGGAACTAAAGATGAGTCAAACGTCATGACAGGAACTAAAGATGAGTCAAAAGTCATGACAGGAACTAAAGATGAGTCAAACGTCATGACAGGAACTAAAGATGAGTCAAACGTCATGACAGGAACTAAAGGTGAGTCAAAAGTCATGACAGGAACTAAAGATGAGTCAAAAGTCATGACAGGAACTAAAGATGAGTCAAACGTCATGACAGGAACTAAAGATGAGTCAAAAGTCATGACAGGAACTAAAGATGAGTCAAAAGTCATGACAGGAACTAAAGATGAGTCAAACGTCATGACAGGAACTGAAAATGAGTCAAAAGTCATGACAGAAACTAAAGAGGAAGTAATGGGAGGTTCTCACTGAGACATTACATTTGACATTTTAGTCATTTAGCAGATGCTTTTATCCAGAGCGACTTACAATTAGTTAAGCTATATTCTTCAAGAATCAATTGGTAAATATCAAGAACGGAAACAACCAAATTAACAGATACCCAAAACTCAGACTGTTTTTGCATCTAAAACGCTGTTTATGAATTCATAGAGGGATTAGATTGCCTCACTTGCCCTCAGTTGTATCCTGTATCCTGTGCACTTAACAGATAAACGTTGAAACTTAAAAACATGTACACCAAAACAAGTGACGGGGCTGTCGTTCTGTGTTTTTCTTTTGTTCGTATCCCAGACTGTAGATTTAATGCAGCGAGACAGACAGACAGACTCACAAAGCTCTATAGGATGAGTCAAACGTGATATCAGAGACCAAACGGGAAGTAATGGGGAAGAGGATCTCAGAGAGATATTTCGTTCCGCGGTTCCAAACAGCATCAAAACTCATTAATAATGAATGACCTCATGCATTAAACACAGGTTGTAGCATCTCAAATGGCACCCTATTCCCTATTATAGTGCACTACTTCAAATGGCACCCTATTCCCTATATAGTGCACTACTTCAAATGGTACCCTATTCCCTATATAGTGCACTACTTCAAATGGTACCCTATTCCCTATTATAGTGCACTACTTCAAATGGCACCCTATTCCCTATTATAGTGCACTACTTCAAATGGCACCCTATTCCCTATATAGTGCACTACTTCAAATGGTACCCTATTCCCTATATAGTGCACTACTTCAAATGGTACCCTATTCCCTATATAGTGCACTACTTAAAATGGCACCCAATTCCCTATACAGTGCACTACTTTTTAAGTAGTTACAGTCTACCTTTTAAGTAGTGCACTATATAGGGAATAGGGTGCCATTTGAAGTAGTGCACTATAATAGGGAATAGGGTGCCATTTGGGATGCGGTCATAATCGGTGCATCGTTCGGTTTGTAATCTCTGTTTTCCGGAGAGTCGTTGTTTGGCAAGACACAAAACAACTCATCTTCTTCATAAATTCTCCATGCCTTTTTGATAGGAGAATAAATGATCTATTATTCATCACAAGTTAAAGGGTGACGTCTTGATGTAGACGTGTCAGACGAAAGCATGGTGCGTTTGTAGTCAGTGGTACATCTGTTTCTCCTCACCCTCACAGAGACAGCCAACTCTTCAGTGATCTGTCATTGTAACATACACCCCAGGGCACCAAAGAAGAAGAAGCACTGTTCAACTATAGAAATGGAGTCGTGCATAAAAAAGGATCTACAAATACGATTCTTCTTGTCTTTATATTCTTCTTATTATTCTCATTATATTCCAGATGTGTGTGTGTGTGTGTGTGTGTGTGTGTGTGTGTGTGTGTGTGTGTGTGTGTGTGTGTGTGTGTGTGTGTGTGTGTGTGTGTGTGTGTGTGTGTGTGTGTGTGTGTGTGTGTGTGTGTGTGTGTGTGTGTGTGTGTGTGTGTGTGTGTGTGTGTGTGTGTGTGTGTGTGTCGAGGGACTGTGCTTAACCAACAGTAGCACAGGAAGGACATTTTCATCATAGCACAGGAACCCCGGGGGGTGGTTGCTCAAATGATGATATGATATTGTGTGAAACACTAGTGTCCACTCACACGCAGGATAATATAATCCTCATTACCATATCCCATTCCAACATAATCATACAATCATACAACGAATTGGGCCAAAATCACAGTCTATTCTTAAGAGACAAAATATATTTGAATGAGGAAAAAGACTGTGTGGTGGTGTTAGATGTAGGGTGGTGGTGTTAGAGTAGGGTGGTGGTGTTAGATGTAGGATGGTGGTATTACATATAGGGTGATGGTGTTAGATGTAGAGTGGTGGTATTACATATAGGGTGGTGGTGTTAGATGTAGGGTGGTGGCATTACATATAGGTTGGTGGTGTTAGATGTAGGGTGGTGGCATTAGATATAGGTTGGTGGTGTTAGATGTAGGTTGTTGGTGTTAGGTATAGGGTGGTGGTGTTAGATTAGGGTGGTGGTGTTAGATATAGGTTGGTGGTGCTAGATAAGGGTCATGGTGTTAGATATAGGTTGGTGGTGTTAGATGTAGGGTGGTGGTGTTAGATGTAGAGTGGTGGTGTTAGATGTAGAGTGGTGGTGTTAGATGTAGGGTGGTGGTGTTAGATATAGGGTGGTGGTGTTAGATATGGGTTGGTGGTGTTATATGTAGGGTGGTGGTGTTAGATGTAGAGTGGTGGTGTTAGATATAGGGGTGGTGGTGTTAGATATAGGGTGGTGGTGTTAGATGTAGGGTGGTGGTGTTAGATAAGGGTGGTGGTGTTAGATATAGGGTGGTGGTGTTAGATATAGGGGTGGTGGTATTAGATGTAGAGTGGTGGTGTTAGATGTAGGGGTGGTGGTGTTAGATGTAGAGTGGTGGTGTTAGATAATGGTCATGGTGTTCGATATAGGGTTGGTGGTGTTAGATGTAGAGTGGTGGTGTTAGATGAGGGTCATGGTGTTAGATATAGGGGTGGTGGTGTTAGATATAGGGGTGGTGGTATTAGATAAGGGTCACGGTGTTAGATATAGGGTAGTGGTGTTAGATATAGGGGTGGTTACCAACGTCATTAGTGCAGTAAAAATAAATGTTTTGTCATACCCGTAGTATATGGTCTGATATACCACGGCTGTCAGCCCATCAGCATGCAGGGCTCCAAACACATAAGCTAAACTCAGCAATAAAATAAACGTCCTCTCACTGAAAACTGCGTTTATTTTCAGCAAACTTAAAATGTGTAAATATTTGTATGACCATTTAACAAGATTCAACAACTGAGACATAAACTGAACGAGTTCCACAGACATGTGACTAATAGAAATGGAATAATGTGTCCCTGAACAAAGGGGGTCAGTATCTGGTGTTGCCACCAGCTGCATTAAGTCTCCTCATGGACTGCACCAGATTTGCCAGTTCTTGCTGTGAGATGTTACCCAACTCTTCCACCAAGACACCTGCAAGTTCCTGGACATTTTTGGGGGGAATGGCCCTAGCCCTCACCCTCCGATCCAACAGCTCCCAGGTGTGCTCAATGGGTTTGAGATCCGGGCTCGCCACTGGACTTGGCAGAACACTGACATTCCTGTCTTGCAGGAAATCACGCACAGAACGAGCAGTATGGCTGGTGGCATTGTCATGCTGGAGGGACATGTCAGGATGAGCCTGCAAGGAAGGGTACCACATGAGGGAGGAGGATGTCTTCCCTGTAATGCACAGCGTTGAGATTACCTGCAATGACAACAAGCTCAGTCCGATGATGCTGTGATACACCGCCACAGACCATGACAGACCCTCCAAATCGATCCTGCTCCAGAGTACAGGCCTCGGTGTAACGCTCATTCCTTTGACGATAAACGCAAATCCGACCATCACCCCTGGTGAGACAAAACTGCAACTCGTCAGTGAAGAGCACTTTTTGCCAGTCCTGTCTGGTCCAGCGACGGTGGGTTTGTGCCTATAGGCAACGTTGTTGCCGATGATGTCTGGTGAGGACCTTCCTTACAACAGGCTTACAAGCCCTCAGTCCAGCCTCTCTCCGCCTATTGCGGACAGTCTGAGCACTGATGGAGGGATTGTGCTTTCTTGGTGTAACTCAGGCAGTTGTTGTTGCCATCCTGTACCTGCAGGTGTGATGTTCGGATGTACCGATCCTGTGCAGGTGTTGTTACACATTGTCTGCCACTGCGAGGATGATCAGCTATCCGTCCTGTCTCCATGTAGCGCTGTCTTAGGCGTCTTACAGTACGGACATTGCAATTTATTGCCCTGGCCACATCTGCAGTCCTCATGCCTCCTTGCAGCATGCCTAAGGCACGTTCACACAGATGAGCAGGGACCCTGAGCGTCTTTCTTTTGGTGTTTTTCAGAGTGAGTAGAAAGGCCTCTTTAGTGTCCTAAGTTTTCATAACTGTGACCTTAATTGCCTACCGTCTGTAAAATGTTAGTGTCTTAACGACCGTTCCACAGGTGCATGTTCATTAATTGTTAATGGTTCATTGAACAAGCATGGGAAACAGTGTTTAAACCCTTTACAATGAAGATCTGTGAAGTTATTTGTATTTGTATTAATACTCTTTGAAAGACAGGTTCCTGAAAAAGGGAAATGTATTTTTTTGCTGAGTTGATATGGCTCTCCGCAACAGAGCACTAGAGGTCAAATAGGAAAGGAAAAACTCCAACCACTCAAATGTGAAATTATAGATCATATACGGAAGTTATTATATAGCATGACTATGGCTTAATTACTTAAAAGGCACATGAGACACACACAAGCAGACATCCTTGCAAACCATAGTATTTTACAGTAACATTAGTACAACCCAACCATATGATAGAAGCCGTAGTATTTTACAGTAACATTAGTACAACCCAACCATATGATAGAAGCCGTAGTATTTTACAGTAACATTAGTACAACTCAACCATATGATAGATGCCGTAGTATTTTACAGTAACATTAGTACAACTCAACCATATGAAAACATGACAGTAACATTAGTACAACTCAACCATATGATAGATGCCATTTTGCTGACATGAAAACATGACAAACAAGCAATGGTTAGAGGACGAACGCTGACCAAACTTCAAACATCAAAAGCTTCACCTAATTGAATTCAGCATTTCTCTGAGGCGTATCCTCTTTCAACTTGATCTCACGAGTATGTCTGTACTCTGTAAAATGTCTGTTTTGACCCAGAAAGAAGGACTCTGAGTGAGTGTACATCAGTAGACTGGAGGCAGCTATCCCAGTCATTTGTCCCCTCGGCCTCGGACGTCTTTGGTCCTCTCAGTTAGTGGCATTTCTTAGCTTCCCACTAATGACTGTTGACTTGAATTGAAAGGTCACAATACACATTAAATGTAACTACATAAACCCAAGCACTCACAACGAATAATTACATTTCTGCTGACACAAAATCCTTTGCAAAGAGGAAGGGGAAACACGATTGCTGGTACAAACACTCAAATCAAAAACGTTTATCGTGTTCAAAACAGAGTTCTGACAGGAGTTCTAACTGGAGTTCTAACAGGAGTTCTGACAGGAGTTCTAACAGGAGTTCTAACAGGAGTTCTGACAGGAGTTCTAACAGGAGTTCTGACAGGAGTTCTGACAGGAGTTCTAACAGGAGTCCTAACAGGAGTTCTAACAGGAGTTCTAACAGGATTCCTAACAGGAGTTATAACAGGAGTTCTGACAGGAGTTCTGACAGGAGTTCTAACAGGAGTTCTGACAGGAGTTCTGACAGGAGTTCTAACAGGAGTCCTAACAGGAGTTCTAACAGGAGTTCTAACAGGATTCCTAACAGGAGTTATAACAGGAGTTCTGACAGGAGTTCTGACAGGAGTTCTAACAGGAGTTATAACAGGAGTTCTGACAGGAGTTCTGACAGGAGTTCTAACAGGAGTCCTAACAGGAGTTCTAACAGGAGTTATAACAGGATTCCTAACAGGAGTTATAACAGGAGTTCTGACAGGAGTTCTGACAGGAGTTCTAACAGGAGTTATAACAGGAGTTCTGACAGGAGTTCTGACAGGAGTTCTAACAGGAGTCCTAACAGGAGTTCTAACAGGAGTTCTAACAGGATTCCTAACAGGAGTTATAACAGGAGTTCTGACAGGAGTTCTGACAGGAGTTCTAACAGGAGTCCTAACAGGAGTTCTGACAGGAGTTATAACAGGAGTTCTAACAGGAGTCCTAACAGGAGTTCTAACAGGAGTCCTAACAGGAGTTCTAACAGGAGTTCAAATCAAACTTTATTAGTCACATGCACCGAATAGAACAAGCTTAGACTTTACCGTGGAATGCTTCCCTTAACCAACAGTGTAGTTCAAGAAGAGTTAAGAAAATATTTACCAAGTAGACTAAAATAAAAAAGTAATAATAAAAAGTAACACAATAAGAATAAGGAGGCTATATACAGGCGGCTCCGGTACCGAGTCAGTGTGATAGGGGGTACAGGTTAGTTGAAGTAATTTGTACACGTACAGTGACCTGCAAAAGTATTCATCCGGTGTTTTTCCTATTTTGTTGCATTACAATCTGTAATTTAAATAGATTTTTATTTGGATTTCATTTTAACACAAAATAGTCAAAATTGGTGAAGTGAAATGAAAAAAAAAAACTTGTTTCAAAAAATGGAAAAAAGGAAAAGTGATGTGCATATGTATTCACCCCCTTTGCTATGAAGACCCTACATACGATCTGGTGCAACCAATTACCTTCAGAAGTCACATAATTAGTTAAATAAAGTCCACCTGTGTGCAATCTAAGTGGAACATGATCTGTCACATGATCTCAGTATATATACACCTGTTCTGAAAGGCCCCAGAGTCTGCAACACCATTAAGCAAGGGGCACCACCAAGCAAGCAGCACTATGAAGACCAATGAGCTCTCCAAACAGGTCAGGGACTAAGTTGTGGAGAAGTACAGATCAGGGTTGCATTATAAAAAAAAATATCTGACACTTTGAACATCCCACAGAGCACCATTAAATCCATTATTAAAAAATGTAAATAATATGGCATCACAACAAACCTGCCAAGAGAGGGCCACCCACCAAAACACACAGACCAGGCAAGGAGGGCATTAATCAGAGACGCAACAAAGAGACCAAAGATAACCCTGGAGGAGCTGCAAAGTTCCACAGCGGAGATTGGAGTATCTGTCCATAGAACCACTTTAAGCAGTTCACTCCACAGAGCTGAGTTTTACAGAAGAGTGGCCAGAAAAAAAGCCTTTGCTTAAAGAAAAAAATAAGCAAACACGTTTGGTGTTCGCCAAAAGGCATGTGAGAGACTCCCCAAACATACGGAGGGAGGTACTCTGGTCAGATGAGACTAAAATTGAGCTTTTTGGCCATCAAGGAAAAAGCTATGTCTGGCGCAAACCAACACCTCTAATCACCCCGAGAACACCATCCCCACACCACATGGTGGTGGCAGCATCATGCTGTGGGGATGTTTTTCATTGGCAGGGACTGGGAGACTGGTCAGAATTGAAGGGATGACAGATGGCGCTAAATACAGGGAAATTCTTGAGGGAAACCTGTTTCAGTCTTCCAGAGATTTGAGACTGGGACGGAGGTTCACCTTCCAGCAGGATGATGACCCAAAGCACACGGCTAAATCAAAACTCGAGTGGTTTAAGGGGAACATTTAAATGTCTTGGAATGGCCTTGTCAAAGCCCAGACCTCAATCCAATTGAGAATCTGTGGTATGACTTAAAGATCCAACTTGATGGAGCTGGAGCAGTTTTGCCTTGAAGAAGGCAAAAATCTAAGTGACTAGATATGCCAAGTTTATAGAGAAATCCCCCAAGAGACTTTAAGCTGTAATTGCTGCAAAAGGTGTCTCTACAAAGTATTGACTTTGGGGAGTGAATAGTTTTGTTGCCTTATTTCTTGTTTGTTTCACAATAAAACATTTGTTGTATCTTCAAAGTGGTAGGCATGTTGTGTAAATCAAATGATACAAATCCCCCCAAAATCTATTTTAATTCCAGGTTGTAAGGCAACAAAATAGGAAAAATGCCAAGGGGGGTAAATACTTTCACAAGGGACTGTAGACCCACTCCAATTTGCTTACCGCCCAAATAGGTCCACAGACGATGCAATCTCAACCACACTGCACACTGCCCTAACCCATCTGGACAAGAGAAATACCTATGTGAGAATGCTGTTCATCGACTACAGCTCGGCATTCAACACCATAGTACCCTCCAAGCTCGTCATCAAGCTCGAGACCCTGGGTCTCGACCCCGCCCTGTGCAACTGGGTACTGGACTTCCTGACGGGCCGCCCCCAGGTGGTGAGGGTTAGGCAACAACATCTCCACCCCGCTGATCCTCAACACTGGGGCCTCACAAGGGTGCGTTCTGAGCCCTCTCCTGTACTGCCTGTTCACCCACGACTGCGTGGCCACGCACGCCTCCAACTCAATCATCAAGTTTGCGGATGACACAACAGTGGTAGGCTTGATTACCAACAACGACGAGACGGCCTACAGGGAGGAGGTGAGGGCCCTCGGAGTGTGGTGTCAGGAAAATAACCTCACACTCAACGTCAACAAAACTAAGGAGATAATTGTGGACTTCAGGAAACAGCAGAGGGAACACCCCCTATCCACATCGATGGAACAGTAGTGGAGAGGGTAGCACGTTTTAAGTTCTTCGGCATACACATCACAGACAAACTGAATTGGTTCACCCACACAGACAGCATCGTGAAGAAGGCGCAGCAGCGTCTCTTCAACCTCAGGAGGCTGAAGAAATTTGGCTTGTCACCAAAAGCACTCACAAACTTCTACAGATGCACAATCGAGAGCATCCTGGCTGGCTGTATCACCGCCTGGTACGGCAACTGCTCCGCCCACAACCGTAAGGCTCTCCAGAGGGTAATGAGGTCTGCACAACGCCTCACCGGGGGCAAACTACCTGCCCTCCAGGACACCTACACCACCCGATGTTACAGGAAGGACATAAAGATCATCAAGGACAACAGCCACCCGAGCCACTGCCTGTTCACCCCGCTATCATCCAGAAGGCGAGGTCAGTACAGGTGCATCAAAGCTGGGACCGAGAGACTGAAAAACAGCTTCTATCTCAAGGCCATCAGACTGTTAAACAGCCACCACTAACATTGAGTGGCTGCTGCCAACACACTGACTCAACTCCAGCCACATTAATAATGGGAATTGATGGGAAATGATGTAAAATACATCACTAGCCACTTTAAACAATGCTACCTAATATAATGTTACATACCCTACATTATTCATCTCATATGTATACGTATATACTGTACTCTATATCATCTATATTATCTTTATGTAATACATGTATCACTAGCCACTTTAACTATGCCACTTTGTTTACATTGTCACGCCTTGGTCTTAGTATTTTGTGTTTTCTTTAATTATTTGGTCAGGCCAGGGTGTGACATGGGTTTTTGTTATATTGTATTTTCGTTTTGGGGTTTGTAGTATTTGGGATCGCGGCTGATTAGGAGTGTTGTATAGGCTTGGCTGCCTGAGGCGGTTCTCAATCTGAGTCAGGTGATTCTTGTTGTCTCTGATTGGGAACCGTATTTAGGTAGCCTAGTTTCGCTGTGTATTTTGTGGGTGATTGTTCCTGTCTCTGTGTAGTTTCACCAGATAGGCTGTAATTAGGTTTCTCGTTCCGTTTGTTGTTTTTGTATTGAGTTATTTCATGTATCGTTTCGTTTTCATTCATTAAAGAGGGGAGCTGTGAGGGGAACGGCACCTCAGTACCTCCAGGCTCTGATCAGGCTCTACACCCAAACAAGGGCACTGCGTTCATCCACCTCTGGCCTGCTCGCCTCCCTACCACTGAGGAAGTACAGCTCCCGCTCAGCCCAGTCAAAACTGTTCGCTGCCCTGGCCCCCCAATGGTGGAACAAACTCCCTCACGACGCCAGGACAGCGGAGTCAATCACCACCTTCCGGAGACACCTGAAACCCCACCTCTTTAAGGAATACCTAGGATAGGTTAAGTAATCCCTCTCACCCCACCCCCCCCTAAGTTTTAGATGCACTATTGTTAAGTGACTGTCCCACTGGATGTCATAAGGTGAATGCACCAATTTGTAAGTCGCTCTGGATAAGAGCGTCTGCTAAATGACTTAAATGTAAATGTAAATGTAAAGATCATGAGTAACAAACACGCTGCATTTCGGTCCGACTCTCTTTCGACAAACGAAGAACGCCGTTACATACATACTCATCTCATATGTATATACTCTACTCGATACCATCTACTGTATCTTGCCTATGCCGCTCTGTACCATCACTCATTCACATATCTTTATGTACATATTCTTTATCCCCTTACACTTGTGTGTATAAGACAGTTTTGGAATTGTTAGTTAGATTACTTGTTGGTTATTACTGCATTGTCGGAACTAGAAGCACAAGCATTTCGCTACACTCGCATTAACATCTGCTAACCATGTGTATGTGACAAATAAAATTAGATTTGATTTGATTTTGATTTTTAGGTGGGGGTGAAGTGACTATGCATAATAAACAGCGAGTAGCAGCAGTGTACAAAATTGTTCAGCAGTCTCATGGCTTGGGGGTAGAAGCTGTTGAGGAGCCTTTTGGTCCTAGACTTGGCCCTCCAGTACCGCTTGCCGTGCGGTAGCAGAGAAAACAGTCTATAACTTGGGTGACTGGAATCTCTAATAATTTTATGGGCTTTCCTCTGACACCTCCTATTGTATAGGTCCTGGATGGCAGGATGCTTGGCCCCAGCGATGTACTGGGCCGTTCGCACTACCCTCTGTAGCGCCTTACGGTCAGATGCCTAGCAGTTGCCATACCAGGCGGTGATGCAACCGGTCAGGATGCTCTCAATGGTGCAGCTGGAGAAACTTTTGAGAAACTGGGGACCCATGCCAAAGGTTTTCAGTCTCCTGAGGGGGAAAGGTTTTGTCGTGCCCTCTCCACGACTGTCTTGGTGTGTTTGGACCATGATAGTTTGTTTGTGATGTGGACACCAAGGAACATGAAACTCTCGACCCTCTCCACTACAGCCCTGTTGATGTTAATGGGGGCCTATTTGACCCACCTTTTCCTGTAGTCCACAATCAACTCCTTTGTCTTGCTCACATTGAGGGAGAGGTTGTTGTCCTGGCACCACACTGCCAGTTCTCTGACCTCTTCCCTATAGGCTGTCTCATCATTGTCGGTGATCAGGCCTACCACTGTTGTGTCGTCAGCAAACTTAATGATGGTGTTGGAGTCGTGTTTAGCCATGCAGTCGTGGGTGAACAGGGAGTACAGGAGGGGACTAAGTACACACCCCTGAGGGGCCCCCGTGTTAAGGATGTGTTGTTGCCTACTCTTACCACCTGGGGGCGGCCCGTCAGGATGTCCAGGATCCAGTTGCAGAGGGAGGTGTTTAGTCCTTAGCTTAGTGATGAGCTTCATGGGCACTATGGTGTTGAATGCTGAGCTGTAGTCATAGAACAGCATTCTCACATAGGTGTACCTTTTGTCCAGGTGAGAAAGGGCAGTGTGGAGTGAGATTGAGATTGCATCTTCTGTGGATCTGTTGGGGCGGTATACGAATTGGAGTTGGTTTTGGGTGGCTGGGAGGAAATTGTTGATGTGAGCCACGATCAGCCTTTAAAAGCACTTCATGGCTACCGACGTGAGTGCCACGGGGCGGTAATCATTTAGTCAGGTTACCTTCACTTCCTTGGGCACAGGGACTATGGTGGTATGCTTGAAACATGCAGGTATTACAAACTCAGTGGTTGAAAATGTGGTTGAAAATGTCAGTGAAGACACTTGACAGTTGGCCCACACATGCCTTGAGTACATGCCCTGGTAATCCGTCTGGCCCAGCGGCTTTGTGAATGTTGACCTGTTTAAAGGTTTTGTTCACATCAGCTACCGAGAGCGTTATCACACAGTCACCCAGAACAGCTGGTGCTCTCGTGCATGCTTCAGTGTTGCTTGCCTCGGAATGAGCATAAAAGGCTTGTGTCACTGGGCAGTTCAAATCAAATCATCAAATCAAATCCAATTTTATTTGTCACATACACATGGTTAGCAGATGTTAGTGCAAGTGTAGTGAAATGCTTGTGCTTCTAGTTCCGACAATGCAGTAATAACCAACAAGTAATCTAGCTAACAATTCCAAAACTACTACCTTATAGACACAAGTGTAAGGAAGATATATGAATGAATGATGGTACAGAGCGGCATAGGCAAGATACAGTAGATGGTATTGAGTGCAGTATATACATATGAGATGAGTATGTAAACAAAGTGGCATAGTTAAAGTGGCTAGTGATACGTGTATTACATAAGGATGCAGTAGATGATATAGAGTACAGTATATACGTATATATATGAGATTAATAATGTAGGGAACATTATATTAGGTAGCATTGTTTAAAGTGGCTAGTGATATATTTTACATCATTTCCCATCAATTCCCATTATTAAAGTGGCTGGAGTTGAGTCGGTGTGTTGGCAGCAGCCACTCAATGTTAATGGTGGCTGTTTAACAGTCTGATGGCCTTGAGATAGAAGCTGTTTTTCAGTCTCTCGGTCCCAGCTTTGATGCACCTGTACTGACCTCGCCTTCTGGATGATAGCGGGGTGAACAGGCAGTGGCTCGGGTGGTTGCTGTCCTTGATGATCTTTATGGCCTTCCTGTGACATCGGGTGGTGTAGGTGTCCTGGGGGGCAGGTAGTTTGCCCCCGGTGATGCGTTGTGCAGACCTCACTACCCTCTGGAGAGCCTTACGGTTGTGGGCGGAGCAGTTGCCGTACCAGGCGGTGATACAGCCCGCCAGGATGCTCTCGATTGTGCATCTGTAGAAGTTTGTGAGTGCTTTTGGTGACAAGCCGAATTTCTTCAGCCTCCTGAGGTTGAAGGGGCGCTGCTGCGCCTTCTTCACGATGCTGTCTGTGTGGGTGGACCAATTCAGTTTGTCTGTGATGTGTACGCCGAGGAACTTAAAAGTTACTACCCTCTCCACTACTGTTCCATCGATGTGGATAGGGGGGTGTTCCCTCTGCTGTTTCCTGAAGTCCACAATCATTAATCCTTAGTTTTGTTGACGTTGAGTGTGAGGTTATTTTCCTGACATCACACTCCGAAGGCCCACACCTCCTTCCCTGTAGGCCGTCTCGTCGTTGTTGGTAATCAAGCCTACCACTGTTGTGTCGTCCGCAAACTTGATGATTGAGTTGGAGGCGTGCGTGGCCACGCAGTCGTGGGTGAACAGGGAGTACAGGAGAGGGCTCAGAACGCACCCTTGTGGGGCCCCAGTGTTGAGGATCAGCGGGGTGGAGATGTTGTTGCCTACCCTCACCACCTTAGGGCGGCCCATCAGGAAGTCCAGTACCCAGTTGCACAGGGCGGGGTCGAGACCCAGGGTCTCGAGCTTGATGACGAGCTTGGAGGGCACTATGGTGTTAAATGCGGAGCTGTAGTCGATGAACAGCATTCTCACATAGGTATTCCTCTTGTCCAGATGGGTTAGGGCAGTGTGCAGTGTGGTTGAGATTGCATCGTCTGTGGACCTATTTGGGCGGTAAGCAAATTGGAGTGGGTCTAGGGTGTCAGGTAGGGTGGAGGTGATATGGTCCTTGACTAGTCTCTCAAAGCACTTCATGATGACGGAAGTGAGTGCTACGGGGCGGTAGTCGTTTAGCTCAGTTACCTTAGCTTTCTTGGGAACAGGAACAATGGTGGCCCTCTTGAAGCATGTGGGAACAACAGACTGGGATAGGGATGGATTGAATATGTCCGTAAACACACCAGCCAACTGGTCTGCGCATGCTCTGAGGGCGCGGCTGGGGATGCCGCCTGGGCCTGCAGCCTTGCGAGGGTTGACACGTTTAAATGTTTTCCTCACATCGGCTGCAGTGAAGGAGAGTCCGCATGTTTTAGTTGCGGGCAGTGTCAGTGGCACTGTATTGTCCTCAAAGCGGGCAAAAAAAGTTATTTAGTCTGCCTGGGAGCAAGACATCCTGGTCCGTGACTGGGCTGGTTTTCTTCTTGTAGTCCGTGATTGACTGTAGACCCTGCCACATACCTCTTGTGTCTGAGCCGTTGAATTGAGATTCTACTTTGTCTCTATACTGACGCTTAACTTGTTTGATTGCCTTGCGGAGGGAATAGTTACACTGTTTGTATTCGGTCATGTTTCCAGTCACCTTTCCCTGATTAAAAGCAGTGGTTCGCGCTTTCAGTTTCATGTGAATGCTGCCATCAATCCACGGTTTCTGGTTTGGGAATGTTTTAATCGTTGCTAAGGGAACGACATCTTCAACGCACGTTCTAATGAACTCGCACACCGAATCAGCGTATTCGTCAATGTTGTCGTGGCTGTGCTTCCCTTTGTAGTCCGTAATAGTTTTCAAGCCCTGCCACATCCGACGAGCGTCAGAGCCGGTGTAGTAGGATTCAATCTTAATCCTGTATTGATGCTTTGCTTGTTTGATGGATCGTCTGAGGGCAAAGCAGGATTTCTTATAAACGTCCAGATTAGTCTCCCGCTCCTTGAAAGCGGCAGCTCTAGCCTTTAACTCAAAGCGGATGTTGCCTGTATTCCATGGCTTCTGGTTGGGATATGTACGTACAGTTACTGTGCGGACAACGTTGTCAATGCACTTATTGATGAAGCTGATGACTGAGGTGGTGTACTCCTCAACGCCATTGGATGAATCCCAGAACATATTCCAGTTCTGATAAGAGTTATGACAGGAGTTCTGATAAGAGTTCTGACAGGAGTTCTGATAAGAGTTATGACAGGAGTTCTGATAAGAGTTCTGACAGGCTTTTGAATATGTGCTTCTACCAACACAACCTCCAACAAGATCCATGTCTATTTACTCTTGGGTCTTCTGATCTCAGACATTAGATTCTCGTCAGAATAAATTATAGCTCCTTGACCATCACATCATTGGCATGTTGTTCTTCCTCCATGCATCTTCCCTTCCCACCGTGTACTATAACCAAATCATTGTCAGTTAGGAAGGAAAAACACCTGGTCTCTCCATCAGACCTGGGTTCAAATATCCTTTATTTTTATAAGCTCAATCAAGCATAAAGCTAAAGCATTTGAAATAAAAAAAAATACTATATACTTTAAAACACAGGTCTCCACAACATCCTAATGCCTCAATCAGAGACAGCCTGGGTTTATAGAGGATTATCAGGAGCCATTAGGGAGGGAGGCTTGTTGATGAATGGAGGGGCAACTATACACACCACCTCTCAACCTGTCCTCACTCCTCTAAACCACCTCTCAACCTGTCCTCACTCCCCTAAACCACCTCTCAACCCGTCCTCACTCCCCTAAACCCCCTCTCAACCCGTCCTCACTCTCCTAAACCACCTCTCAAACCTCCTCACTCCCCTAAACCACCTCTCAACCCGTCTTCACTCCCCTAAACCACCTCTCAACCCATCATCAATCCCCAAAACCACCTCTCAACTCGTCTTCAATCCCCTAAACCACCTCTCAACCTGTCCTCACTCCTCTAAACCACCTCTCAACCCGTCCTCAATCCCCAAAACCACCTCTCAGCCAGTCTTCACTCCCCTAAACCACCTCTCAACCCATCATCAATCCCCAAAACCACCTCTCAACCCATCATCAGTCCCCAAAACCACCTCTCAACTCGTCTTCAATCCCCTAAACCACCTCTCAACCCGTCCTCACTCCTCTAAACCACCTCTCAACCTGTCCTCACTCCCCTAAACCACCTCTCAGCCAGCCTTCACTCCCCTAAACCACCTCTCAACCCATCATCAATCCCCAAAACCACCTCTCAACCCATCATCACTCCTCTAAACCACCTCTCAACCTGTCCTCACTCCCCTAAACCACCTCTCAGCCAGTCTTCACTCCCCTAAACCACCTCTCAACCCATCATCAATCCCCAAAACCACCTCTCAACCCATCATCAATCCCCAAAACCACCTCTCAACTCATCTTCAATCCCCTAAACCACCTCTCAACCCATCCTCACTCCTCTAAACCACCTCTCAACCCGTCCTCACTCCCCTAAACCACCTCTCAACCCGTCCTCACTCCCCTAAACCACCTCTCAACCCGTCCTCACTCCTCTAAACCACCTCTCAACCCGTCTTCACTCCCCAAGGATGCACAACTGACTGGGTTTGCTTCAGTTCCACCACTGCTGCCCAATATCTAATTCGTCCATATTTAGAAAATACGACTTTATCAACTTCCTGTTTTACTCCACGGAACCCAAGCCATTACTAACGATGTTTGGGAATATGTGTCTGTTCAATTAGAACTTGTTATTGGGACTAATTGGTTAGAATCATCCCCAAGAGCACGACTGTTCAATAGCCATTAAACCATTTTATTATCAACCCAGAGCCATTAGCAGTGGTGGTAGGTTCATGTCTAAATTCATCTCTAAATGGCCTTAGGGTAGGGGTTTACAGTACCAGTCTAAAGTTTGGACACATCTACTCATTTATTTGTACTATTTTATACATTGTAGAATAATAGTGAAGACATCAAAACTATGAAATAACACATATGGAATAATGTAGTAACCAAAAAAGTGTTAAACAAATCAAAAAGCTGTCATCAAAGCAAAAGGTGACAACTTTGATGACAGCTTTGCACACTCTTGGCAGTCTCTCAACCAGCTTCATGAAGTAGTCACCTGGAATGCTAGAAGTTTCCACATATGCTGAGCACTTGTTGGCTGCTTCTCCATCACTCTGGAGGTCCAACTCATCCCAAACCATCTCAATTGGTTTGAGGTCACGTGATTGTGAAGGCCAGGTCATCTGATGCAGCACTCCATCACTCTCTTTCTTGGTCAAATAGTCCTTACACAGCATGGAGGTGTGTTTTGTGTCATTGTCCTGTTTAAAAATAAAGTATAGTCCCAATAAGCGCAAACCAGATGGGATGGCATATGGCTGCAGAATGCTTTGGTAGCCATGCTGGTTAAATGTCCCTTGATTTCTAAATCACAGACAGTGTCACCAGCAAAGCACCATCACACCTCCTCCTCCATGCTTCACGGTGGGAAACACACATGCGGAGATCGTCCGTTCACCTACTCTGTGTCTCACAAATACACGGCGGTTGGAACCAAAAACATTAATTTTGTACTCATTAGACTAAAGGACAGATTTCCGCCCGTCTAATGTCCATTGCTTGCGTTTCTTGACCCAAACAAGTCTCTTCTTCTTATTGGTGTCCTTAATTATTATAACGTTATCATCCTAACATACACGCTTCAGACGTTACGAACTACACGCAAAGACAAAAAAAAAACTAGCTAACACACCGCGGGATTGCCTTCACTCCAAAAGTGTGTTGCTATGATAATAATCCCTGTTACAACAGTTCTTAGCCACGTAGTTCCATAGTCTTAGCCACGTAGTTCCGTAGTCTTAGCCACGTAGTTCCGTAGTCTTAGCCACGTAGTTCCGTTTGTCTTACCATTTCCCCCACATAGCGAACACGTAAACAATTCAAAAACAACGACACAGTCTGAAAGGTTAATTGCCAGTTACACTGTATATGTGACTCCATTATGGATTTTAATTTGATTTATCCTTTATTTAACTCGGCAAGTCAGTTAAGAACAAATTATTATTTACAATGACGGCCTACACCGGCCCAACCTGGACGATGATGGGGCAATTGTGTGGATTCGAACCAGGGACTGTAGTGAGGCTTCTTGCACTCAAATGCAGTGCAAAGAAATACACCATCGCACAACAGATTGAAGTCAACATGGGTTTCTCTGAGATGCAGTGTCTTAGACCACTGAGCCACGCCCATTAATTATTTATTCATTATACCCAATCCCTAATCCCCAATCCCTAATCCTCAATCCCTAATACCCAATCCCTAATACCCAATCCCTAATACCCAATCACTAATACCCAATCACTAATACCCAATCCCTAATCCCTAATACCCAATCCCTACTACCCAATCACTAATACCCAATCCCTAATCCCTAATACCCAATCCCTAATACCCAATCCCTAATCCCTAATACCCAATCACTAATACCCAATCACTAATACCCAATCACTAATACCCAATCCCTAATACCCAATCACTAATACCCAATCCCTAATCCCTAATACCCAATCCCTAATACCCAATCAGTCATTTGTTTTCAGTTAGAAGCGTATTGTTTTGTATTTTAGTTGTTTTCTTTCTACCCTTCTCTCCAGTGGCCAATTGAATGGCCAATTGTGGATTTAAAAACGAATAGACTAGTGGGAAAGAATATGGTGAAACTTTCCCTACAGCTAACCCATGAATGAGTACACATTTATCTGGGTAGAGAATGGGACTGCAGAGCCCAGTCTGTAGCAAGATAGATCCAGCTGGTGCCACCCAGAGCCCTGGGCATGGTGCATACGTGGTTCAGACCCCAGTCCATCTGGCTGTCAGGAAGCAGAGGGCCGTGCCAGTTCATAGCAGAGCCAATGTGTCACCATGGGGCCTCATTTATCAATCAGGAAACAAAATCAGAGCGTAAATCATGCGTGGGAAAATGTCCGTGCAAAGTGTGAGATTTATCAATATGAACTGCTGCCTGCGAGTTTGAGTAAATTTACACACAGCCCGTGACGATACGCACGTACAGTGCCAAGTGGTGGAACAAGGGAACTGCTTGTCAAGCATAGAATAGGGAAAATAAATGTTGATAATGTCTGAAATTGTCAGGGTAATAATTAAATAATTTTTCGATTTCATTGTATTTCCATTGTGAATTCAATCGACATATCTTGACAGGCATATCTATTGACCACATCAGTAAAAAAAAAAAAATCTGATAATTATCTATGTAAAGTACAGTCATTGGTAAAACTTGAGTGAAAGTGAAACTATTGTGTAAATACCATGAAAGACAGAGATGTTGAGAAATCGACTGAGAGATTCAGGTGGGACTTTTTGTTGTTACTGCAGAAAGTGAAGATTGTCTCATCAGATATCATTTCCCAAAGCCAATCATATAGTATTTTTGCGAGGATTTAAGACCTACTTTTGAATGGCAAACACATGCCATTCCAGTTGCACATCCAAGTGCTATCCACCCTTAAGTTTCTGGCAATAGGCACTTGTCAAAGGGAGCTTGCCGATCGGTATCTCACAGCCCTCGATGAGCCAATGTTTTCGATGCAATCATCAGCATACACCATCGCACAACAGATTGTCAAGATGGGTTTCTTTGCCATCAATGGGTTCCCAAATACGAACGGAGCAAAAGACGACACCCACATCGTCATAAAAGCTCCATCCCAAAATCAGTTCAACTCTTGTCAACAGAAAATACTTCCACTCTTAATGTGCATGTCATGTTTGTCATTTATTATCATGTCTTGTCCCTGTGCTCCCCATTCTATTCGTTTCCCTCTGCTGGTCTTATTTGGTTCTTTCCCTCCTTCTATCCCTCTCTCTCCCCCTCCCTCTCTCACTCTCTCGCTCTCTCTTCTCTCTATCGTTCCGTTCCCGCTCCCAGCTGTTCCTATTCCCCTAATCATCATTTAGTCTTCCCACACCTGTTCCCGATCCTTTCCCCTGATTAGAGTCCCTATTTATTCCTTTGTGTTCCGTTCCTGTCCCGTCGGTTCCTTGTTTTGTATTCACCATGCTGTGATTGTGTTTCGCCCTGTCCTGTCGTGTTTTTTGCCTTCATCAGATGCTGCGTGTGAGCAGGTGTCTCTGTCTACTACGGCCTGCGCCTACCCGAAGCGACCTGCAGTCTGTGGCCGCTTCTCTTGTTATTCCCCTCTACAGACTAGAGGATTTCTGTTATTCCCTGTTTGGACTTGAATAAACTCTGTTTCTGTTAAGTCGCTTTTGGGTCCTCTATCACCTGCATGACAGAAGGAACCGACCAAGGAATGGACCCAGCGACTTCAGACGCTCGTTACACTGCCGTCAAGATCCAAGGAGCCATGCTCGGCAGACACGAGCAGGAATTGTCTGCTGCTCGCCATGCCGTGGAGAACCTGGCCGCTCAGGTTTCCGACCTCTCTGGACAGTTCCAGAGTCTACGTCTCGTGCCACCTGTTACTTCCTGGCCTGCCGAGCCTCCAGAACCTAGGGTTAATAACCCACCTTGCTACTCCGGGCAGCCCACTGAGTGCCGCTCCTTTCTCACGCAGTGTGAGATTGTGTTCTCTCTCCAACCCAACACATACTCTAGAGAGAGAGCTCGGGTTGCTTACGTCATTTCACTCCTTACTGGCCGGGCTCGAGAATGGGGCACAGCTATCTGGGAGGCAAGGGCTGATTGCTCTAACAAGTTCCAGAACTTTAAAGAGGAGATGATTCGGGTTTTTGACCGTTCAGTTTTTGGTAGGGAGGCTTCTAGGGCCCTGGCTTCCTTATGCCAAGGTGAACGGTCCATAACGGATTATTCTATTGAGTTTCGCACTCTTGCTGCCTCTAGTGAGTGGAACGAGCCGGCGCTGCTCGCTCGTTTTCTGGAGGGACTCCACGCAGTGGTTAAGGATGAGATTCTCTCCCGGGAGGTTCCTTCAGATGTGGACTCTTTGATTGCTCTCGCCATCCGCATAGAACGACGGGTAGATCTTCGTCACCGGGCTCGTGGAAGAGAGCTCGCATCAACGGTGTTTCCCTGCTCCGCATCGCAACCATCTCCCTCCTCTGGCTTTGAGACTGAGCCCATGCAGCTGGGAGGGATTCGCATCTCGACTAAGGAGAGGGAACGAAGGATCACCAACCGCCTGTGCCTCTATTGCGGAGTTGCTGGACATTTTGTTAATTCATGTCCAGTAAGAGGCCAGAGCCCATCAGTAAGCGGAGGGCTACTGGTGAGCGCTACTACTCAGGTCTCTTCATCTAAATCTTGTACTACTATGTCGGTCCATCTACGCTGGACCGGTTCGGGTGCTACATGCAGTGCCTTGATTGACTCTGGGGCTGAGTGTTGTTTCATGGACGAAGCATGGGTTCGGAAACATAACATTCCTTTCAGACCGTTAGACAAGCCTACGCCCATGTTTGCCTTAGATGGTAGTCATCTTCCCAGTATCAAATTTGAGACACTACCTTTAACTCTCACAGTATCTGGTAACCACAGTGAGACTATTTCTTTTTTGATTTTCCGTTCACCGTTTACACCTGTTGTTTTGGGTCATCCCTGGCTAGTATGTCATAATCCTTCTATTAATTGGTCTAGTAATTCTATCCTATCCTGGAACGTTTCTTGTCATGTGAAGTGTTTAATGTCTGCCATCCCTCCCGTTTCTTCTGTCCCTACTTCTCAGGAGGAACCTGGCGATTTGACAGGAGTGCCGGAGGAATATCATGATCTGCGCACGGTCTTCAGTCGGTCCCGAGCCAACTCCCTTCCTCCTCACCGGTCGTATGATTGTAGTATTGATCTCCTTCCGGGGACCACTCCTCCTCGAGGTAGACTATACTCTCTGTCGGCTCCCGAACGTAAGGCTCTCGAGGATTATTTGTCTGTGTCTCTTGACGCCGGTACCATAGTGCCTTCTTCTTCTCCGGCCGGGGCGGGGTTCTTTTTGTTAAGAAGAAGGACGGTACTCTGCGCCCCTGCGTGGATTATCGAGGGCTGAATGACATAACGGTTAAGAATCGTTATCCGCTTCCCCTTATGTCATCAGCCTTCGAGATTCTGCAGGGAGCCAGGTGCTTTACTAAGTTGGACCTTCGTAACGCTTACCATCTCGTGCGCATCAGAGAGGGGGACGAGTGGAAAACGGCGTTTAACACTCCGTTAGGGCATTTTGAGTACCGGGTTCTGCCGTTCGGTCTCGCCAATGCGCCAGCTGTTTTTCAGGCATTAGTTAATGATGTTCTGAGAGACATGCTGAACATCTTTGTTTTTGTCTATCTTGACGATATCCTGATTTTTTCTCCGTCACTCGAGATTCATGTTCAGCACGTTCGACGTGTCCTACAGCGCCTTTTAGAGAATTGTCTCTACGTAAAGGCTGAGAAGTGCTCTTTTCATGTCTCCTCCGTTACTTTTCTCGGTTCCGTTATTTCCGCTGAAGGCATTCAGATGGATTCCGCTAAGGTCCAAGCTGTCAGTGATTGGCCCGTTCCAAGGTCACGTGTCGAGTTGCAGCGCTTTTTAGGTTTCGCTAATTTCTATCGGCGTTTCATTCGTAATTTCGGTCAAGTTGCTGCCCCTCTCACAGCTCTTACTTCTGTCAAGACGTGTTTTAAGTGGTCCGGTTCCGCCCAGGGAGCTTTTGATCTTCTAAAAGAACGTTTTACGTCCGCTCCTATCCTCGTTACTCCTGACGTCACTAGACAATTCATTGTCGAGGTTGACGCTTCAGAGGTAGGCGTGGGAGCCATTCTATCCCAGCGCTTCCAGTCTGACGATAAGGTTCATCCTTGCGCTTATTTTTCTCATCGCCTGTCGCCATCTGAGCGCAACTATGATGTGGGTAACCGTGAACTGCTCGCCATCCGCTTAGCCCTAGGCGAATGGCGACAGTGGTTGGAGGGGGCGACCGTTCCTTTTGTCGTTTGGACAGACCATAAGAACCTTGAGTACATCCGTTCTGCCAAACGACTTAATGCCCGTCAAGCTCGTTGGGCGTTGTTTTTCGCTCGTTTCGAGTTTGTGATTTCTTACCGTCCGGGTAGCAAGAACACCAAGCCTGATGCCTTATCCCGTCTGTTTAGTTCTTCTGTGGCTCCTACTGATCCCGAGGGAGTCTTCCTTATGGGCGTGTTGTCGGGTTAACAGTCGGGGGAATTGAAAGACAGGTTAAGCAAGCACTCACGCACACTGCGTCGCCGCACGCTTGTCCTAGTAACCTCCTTTTCGTTCCTGTTTCCACTCGTCTGGCTGTTCTTCAGTGGGCTCACTCTGCCAAGTTAGCTGGTCATCCCGGTGTTCGAGGCACTCTTGCGTCTATTCGCCAGCGCTTTTGGTGGCCGACTCAGGAGCGTGACACGCGCCGTTTCGTGGCTGCTTGTTCGGACTGCGCGCAGACTAAGTCGGGTAACTCTCCTTCTGCCGGTCGTCTCAGACCGCTCCCCATTCCTTCTCGACCATGGTCTCACATCGCCTTAGACTTCATTACCGGTCTGCCTTTGTCTGCGGGGAAGACTGTGAGAGCCGCCAATAAACGCAGGATTAAGAGTCCAAGGTATTGTTGCGGCCAGAGAGTGTGGCTTTCCACTCGCAACCTTCCTCTTACGACAGCTTCTCGTAAGTTGACTCCGCGGTTCATTGGTCCGTTCCGTGTCTCCCAGGTCGTCAATCCTGTCGCTGTGCGACTGCTTCTTCCGCGACATCTTCGTCGCGTCCATCCTGTCTTCCATGTCTCCTGTGTTAAGCCCTTTCTTCGCACCCCCGTTCGTCTTCCCTCCCCCCTCCCGTCCTTGTCGAGAGCGCACCTATTTACAAGGTACATAAGATCATGGACATGCGTTCTCGGGGACGGGGTCACCAATACTTAGTGGATTGGGAGGGTTACGGTCCTGAGGAGAGGAGTTGGGTTCCGTCTCGGGACGTGCTGGACCGTTCACTCATCGATGATTTCCTCCGTTGCCGCCAGGATTCCTCCTCGAGTGCGCCAGGAGGCGCTCGGTGAGTGGGGGGTACTGTCATGTTTGTCATTTATTATCATGTCTTGTCCCTGTGCTCCCCATTCTATTCGTTTCCCTCTGCTGGTCTTATTTGGTTCTTTCCCTCCTTCTATCCCTCTCTCTCCCCTCCCCTCTCTCACTCTCTCGCTCTCTCTTCTCTCTATCGTTCCGTTCCCGCTCCCAGCTGTTCCTATTCCCCTAATCATCATTTAGTCTTCCCACACCTGTTCCCGATCCTTTCCCCTGATTAGAGTCCCTATTTATTCCTTTGTGTTCCGTTCCTGTCCCGTCGGTTCCTTGTTTTGTATTCACCATGCTGTGATTGTGTTTCGCCCTGTCCTGTCGTGTTTTTTGCCTTCATCAGATGCTGCGTGTGAGCAGGTGTCTCTGTCTACTACGGCCTGCGCCTACCCGAAGCGACCTGCAGTCTGTGGCCGCTTCTCTTGTTATTCCCCTCTACAGACTAGAGGATTTCTGTTATTCCCTGTTTGGACTTGAATAAACTCTGTTTCTGTTAAGTCGCTTTTGGGTCCTCTATCACCTGCATGACAGTGCAGGTGATGTGGGAAAAACACTACATGACCAAAAGTATGTGGACACCTGCTCATCAAACATCTCATTCCAAAATCATGGAGTTGGTCCCCCCCTTTGCTGCTATAACAGAATCAAACTCTTGTGGGAAGGCTTTCCACTAGGGGACTAGTTTCCATTCAGCCACAAGAACATTAGTGAGGTCAGGCACTGATGTTTGGCGATTAGGCCTGGCTCGCAGTCGGTGTTCCAATTCATCCCAAAGGTGTTCAATGTGGTTGACGTCAGGGCTCTTTGCAAGCCAGTCAAGTTCTTCCACACTGATCTCAACAAACCGTTTCTGTATGGACCTTGCTGTGCACGGGAGCATTGTCATGCTGAAACAGGAAAGGGCCTTCCCCAAACTGCTGTCACAAAGTTGGAAGGGAATAGAATGTCATTGTGTGCTGTAGCGTTAAGATTTCCCTTCACTGGAACTAAGGGGCCCAAACCATGAATAACAGCCCAAGACCATTAATCTGCCTCCACCAAACTTGACAGTTGGCAATATTGGGGCAGGTAGCGTTCTCCTGGCATCCACCAAACCCAGATTTGTCCGTTGGACTGCCAGATGGTGAAGTGTGACTCATCATGCCAAAGAACACGTTTCCACTGCTCCAGAGTCCAATGGCGGCGAGCTTTACACCACTCTTACACCACTCATGCTTGGCATTGCCTATGGTGATTTTAGGCTTGTGCGCGGCTGCTCAGCCATGGAAACCCATTTCATGAAGCTCCCAACTAACAGTTATTGTGCTGACGTTGCTACCAAAGGCAGTTTGGAACTCGGTAGTGAGTGTTGCAACCGAGGACAGACTATTTTTACACGCTCTTCAACACTCTGCGGTCCCGTTCTGTGAGCTTTTGTGGCATACCATTTCATGGCTGAGCCGTTGTTGCTCCTAGACGTTTCCATGTCACAATAATAGCACTTACAATTGACCGGAGCAGCTCAAGCAGGGCAGAAATTTCATGAACTGACTTGTTGGAAAGGTGGCATCCTATGACAGTGCCACATTGAATGTCACTGAGCTCTTCAGTACGGGCCATTCTATTGCCAATGTGTGTCTATGGAGATTGCATGGCTGTGTGCTCGATTTTACACACCTGTCAGCAACAGGCGTGGCTGAAATAGACAAATCCACTAATCTGAAGACGGTGTCCACATACGCTGCTGAATGTGGTGGCCAGATGGCCAGGTGGAACGCACGACTCGTTCATTCTGTTGAGGAGGGATGGATGGTTTATTGGTGACGATGGATGGCTTATTGGTGAGGATGAATGGCTTATTGGTGAGGATGGATGGCTTATTGGCGAGGATGAATGGCTTATTGGTGAGGATGGATGGATGCCTTATTGGTGAGGATGGATGGATGGCTTATTGGTGAGAATGAATGGCTTATTGGTGAGGATGAATGGCTTATTGGTGAGGATGGATGGATGGCTTATTGGTGATGATGAATGGCTTATTGGTGAGGATGGATGGCTTATTGGTGAGGATGGATGAATGGCTTATTGGTGAGGATGGATGAATGGCTTATTGGTGATGATGAATGGCTTATTGGTGAGGATGGATGGCTTATTGGTGAGGATGGATGGCTTATTGGTGAGGATGGATGGCTTATTGGTGAGGATGAATGGCTTATTGGTGAGGATGAATGGCTTATTGGTGAGGATGAATGGCTTATTGGTGAGGATGAATGGCTTATTGGTGAGGATGAATGGCTTATTGGTGATGGATGAATGGCTTATTGGTGAGGATGAATGGCTTATTGGTGAGGATGATGGATGAGGATGAATGGCTTATTGGTGAGGATGAATGGCTTATTGGTGAGGATGAATGGCTTATTGGTGAGGATGAATGGCTTATTGGTGAGGATGAATGGCTTATTGGTGAGGATGAATGGCTTATTGGTGAGGATGAATGGCTTATTGGTGAGGATGAATGGCTTATTGGTGAGGATGAATGGCTTATTGGTGAGGATGAATGGCTTATTGGTGAGGATGGATGAATGCTTATTGGTGAGGATGGATGGATGGCTTATTGGTGAGGATGGATGGCTTATTGGTGAGGATGAATGGCTTATTGGTGAGGATGGATGGCTTATTGGTGAGGATGGATGGCTTATTGGTGAGGATGAATGGCTTATTGGTGAGGATGGATGGCTTATTGGTGAGGATGGAAGGCATATTGGTGAGGATGGATGAATGGCTTATTGGTGAGGATGAATGGATGGCTTATTGGTGAGGATGGATGGCGTATTGGTGAGGATGGATGGATGGCTTATTGGTGAGGATGGATGGATGGCTTATTGGTGAGGATGGATGGATGGCTTATTGGTGAGGATGGATGGCGTATTGGTGAGGATGGATGGATGGCTTATTGGTGAGGATGGATGGATGGCTTATTGGTGAGGATGGATGGATGGCTTATTGGTGAGGATGGATGGCGTATTGGTGAGGATGGATGGATGGCTTATTGGTGAGGATGGATGGCTTATTGGTGAGGATGGATGGCGTATTGGTGAGGATGGATGGCGTATTGGTGAGGATGGATGGCTTATTGGTGAGGATGGATGGATGGCTTATTGGTGAGGATGGATGGCTTATTGGTGAGGATGAATGGCTTATTAGTGAGGATGAATGGCTTATTGGTGAGGATGGATGAATGGCTTATTGGTGAGGATGAATGGCTTATTGGTGAGGATGAATGGCTTATTGGTGAGGATGGATGGATGGCTTATTGGTGAGGATGGATGGATGGCTTATTGGTGAGGATGAATGGCTTATTGGTGAGGATGGATGGCTTATTGGTGAGGATGGATGAATGGCTTATTGGTGAGGATGGATGGATGGCTTATTGGTGAGGATGGATGGCTTATTGGTGAGGATGGATGGCGTATTGGTGAGGATGGATGGCTTATTGGTGAGGATGGATGGATGGCTTATTGGTGAGGATGGATGGCTTATTGGTGAGGATGAATGGCTTATTAGTGAGGATGAATGGCTTATTGGTGAGGATGGATGGATGGCTTATTGGTGAGGATGGATGGATGGCTTATTGGTGAGGAGGGATGGCTTATTGGTGAGGATGGATGGATGGCTTATTGGTGAGGATGGATGGCTTATTGGTGAGGATGAATGGCTTATTGGTGAGGATGGATGGATGGCTTATTGGTGAGGAGGGAGGGATGGCTTATTGGTGAGGATGGTTGGATGGCTTATTGGTGAGGAGGGATGGATGGCTTATTGGTGAGGAGGGATGGATGGCTTATTGGTGAGGATGGATGGCTTATTGGTGAGGATGGATGGATGGATGGCTTATTGGTGAGGATGAATGGCTTATTGGTGAGGATGGATAGCTTATTGGTGAGGATGAATGGATGGCTTATGGGTGAGGATGAATGGCTTATTGGTGAGGATGGATGAATGGCTTATTGGTGAGGATGGATGGATGGCTTATTGGTGAGGATGGATGGCGTATTGGTGAGGATGGATGGCTTATGGGTGAGGATGGATGGCTTATTGGTGAGGATGGATGGCTTATTGGTGAGGATGGATGAATGGCTTATGGGTGAGGATGGATGGCTTATTGGTGAGGATGGATGGATGGCTTATTGGTGAGGATGGATGGATGGCTTATTGGTGAGGATGGATGGATGGCTTATTGGTGAGGATGGATGGATGGCTTATTGGTGAGGATGAATGGCTTATTGGTGAGGATGAATGGCTTATTGGTGAGGATGAATGGCTTATTGGTGAGGATGAATGGCTTATTAGTGAGGATGAATGGATGGCTTATTGGTGAGGATGGATGGCGTATTGGTGAGGATGGATGGCTTATGGGTGAGGATGGATGGCTTATTGGTGAGGATGGATGGATGGCTTATTGGTGAGGATGGATGAATGGCTTATTGGTGAGGATGGATGGATGGCTTATTGGTGAGGATGGATGGCGTATTGGTGAGGATGGATGGATGGCTTATTGGTGAGGATGGATGGATGGCTTATTGGTGAGGATGGATGGCGTATTGGTGAGGATGGATGGCGTATTGGTGAGGATGGATGGCTTATTGGTGAGGATGGATGGCTTATTGGTGAGGATGAATGGCTTATTAGTGAGGATGAATGGCTTATTGGTGAGGATGGATGAATGGCTTATTGGTGAGGATGAATGGCTTATTGGTGAGGATGAATGGCTTATTGGTGAGGATGGATGGATGGCTTATTGGTGAGGATGGATGGATGGCTTATTGGTGAGGAGGGATGGCTTATTGGTGAGGATGAATGGCTTATTGGTGAGGATGGATGGATGGCTTATTGGTGAGGATGGATGGATGGCTTATTGGTGAGGAGGGAGGGATGGCTTATTGGTGAGGAGGGATGGATGGCTTATTGGTGAGGATGGATGGCTTATTGGTGAGGATGGATGGCTTATTGGTGAGGATGGATGGCTTATTGGTGAGGATGAATGGCTTATTGGTGAGGATGAATGGCTTATTGGTGAGGATGAATGGCTTATTGGTGAGGATGAATGGCTTATTGGTGAGGATGAATGGCTTATTGGTGAGGATGAATGTCTTATTGGTGAGGATGAATGGATTATTGGTGAGGATGGATGGATGGCTTATTGGTGAGGATGGATGGATGGCTTATTGGTGAGGATGGATGGATGGCTTATTGGTGAGGATGGATGGATGGCTTATTGGTGAGGATGGATGGATGGCTTATTGGTGAGGATGGATGGCTTATTGGTGAGGATGGATGAATGGCTTATTGGTGAGGATGAATGCCTTATTGGTGAGGATGGATGGATGGCTTATTGGTGAGGATGAATGGCTTATTGGTGAGGATGGATGAATGGCTTATTGGTGAGGATGAATGGCTTATTGGTGAGGATGGATGGCTTATTGGTGAGGATGGATGGATGGCTTATTGGTGAGGATGGATGGATGGCTTAATAAGGGGCATAGGGGGTTGCTGGTCATCTATCCATGTATCCCTCCTCTATCCCCTGGTCATCTATCCATTTATCCCTCCTCTATCCCCTGGTCATGTATCCCTCCTCTATCCCCTGGTCATGTATCCCTCCTCTATCCCCTGGTCATGTATCCCTCTTCTATCCCCTGGTCATCTATCCATGTATCCCTCCTCTATCCCCTGGTCATGTATCCCTCCTCTATCCCCTGGTCATGTATCCCTCCTCTATCCCCTGGTCATGTATCCCTCCTCTATCCCCTGGTCATGTATCCCTCCTCTATCCCCTGGTCATGTATCCCTCCTCTATCCCCTGGTCATGTATCCCTCCTCTATCCCCTGGTCATGTATCCCTCCTCTATCCCCTGGTCATGTATCCCTCCTCTATCCCCTGGTCATCTATCCATGTATCCCTCCTCTATCCCCTGGTCATGTATCCCTCCTCTATCCCCTGGTCATGTATCCCTCCTCTATCCCCTGGTCATCTATCCCTCCTCTATCCCCTGGTCATGTATCCCTCCTCTATCCCCTGGTCATCTATCCCTCCTCTATCCCCTGGTCATGTATCCCTCCTCTATCCCCTGGTCATGTATCCCTCCTCTATCCCCTGGTCATCTATCCATGTATCCCTCCTCTATCCCCTGGTCATGTATCCCTCCTCTATCCCCTGGTCATGTATCCCTCCTCTATCCCCTGGTCATCTATCCCTCCTCTATCCCCTGGTCATGTATCCCTCCTCTATCCCCTTGTCATCTATCCATGTATCCCTCCTCTATCCCCTGGTCATCTATCCCTCCTCTATCCCCTGGTCATCTATCCCTCCTCTATCCCCTGGTCATCTATCCCTCCTCTATCCATCTATCCCTCCTCTATCCCCTGGTCATGTATCCCTCCTCTATCCCCTGGTCATCTATCCCTCCTATATCCCCTGGTCATGCATCCCTCCTCTATCCCCTGGTCATCTATCCCTCCTCTATCCCCTGGTCATGTATCCCTCCTCTATCCCCTGGTCATCTATCCCTCCTCTATCCCCTGGTCATCTATCCCCTGGGCATGTATCCCTCCTCTATCCCCTGGTCATCTATCCCTCCTCTATCCCCTGGTCATCTATCCCTCCTCTATCCCCTGGTCATGTATCCCTCCTCTATCCCCTGGTCATGTATCCCTCCTCTATCCCCTGGTCATGTATCCCTCCTCTATCCCCTGGTCATCTATCCCTCCTCTATCCCCTGGTCATGTATCCCTCCTCTATCCCCTGGTCATGTATCCCTCCTCTATCCCCTGGTCATGTATCCCTCCTCTATCCCCTGGTCATCTATCCCTCCTCTATCCCCTGGTCATGTATCCCTCCTCTATCCCCTGGTCATCTATCCCTCCTCTATCCCCTGGTCATGTATCCCTCCTCTATCCCCTGGTCATGTATCCCTCCTCTATCCCCTGGTCATGTATCCCTCCTCTATCCCCTGGTCATGTATCCCTCCTCTATCCCCTGGTCATGTATCCCTCCTCTATCCCCTGGTCATGTATCCCTCCTCTATCCCCTGGTCATGTATCCCTCCTCTATCCCCTGGTCATCTATCCATGTATCCCTCCTCTATCCCCTGGTCATGTATCCCTCCTCTATCCCCTGGTCATGTATCCCTCCTCTATCCCCTGGTCATCTATCCATGTATCCCTCCTCTATCCCCTGGTCATGTATCCCTCCTCTATCCCCTGGTCATGTATCCCTCCTCTATCCCCTGGTCATCTATCCCTCCTCTATCCCCTGGTCATGTATCCCTCCTCTATCCCCTGGTCATCTATCCATGTATCCCTCCTCTATCCCCTGGTCATCTATCCCTCCTCTATCCCCTGGTCATCTATCCCTCCTCTATCCCCTGGTCATCTATCCCTCCTCTATCCATCTATCCCTCCTCTATCCCCTCGTCATGTATCCCTCCTCTATCCCCTGGTCATCTATCCCTCCTATATCCCCTGGTCATGCATCCCTCCTCTATCCCCTGGTCATCTATCCCTCCTCTATCCCCTGGTCATCTATCCCTCCTCTATCCATCTATCCCTCCTCTATCCCCTGGTCATGTATCCCTCCTCTATCCCCTGGTCATATATCCCTCCTCTATCCCCTGGTCATGTATCCCTCCTCTATCCCCTGGTCATGTATCCCTCCTCTATCCCCTGGTCATCTATCCCTCCTATATCCCCTGGTCATGTATCCCTCCTCTATCCCCTGGTCATGTATCCCTCCTCTATCCCCTGGTCATGTATCCCTCCTCTATCCCCTGGTCATCTATCCCTCCTATATCCCCTGGTCATGTATCCCTCCTCTATCCCCTGGTCATGTATCCCTCCTCTATCCACTGAGAGCCGTTTTAGCAACAAAACATTTCACCATGTCACTGGATTTCGTTAAAAGTTCGGTACAAAAAAAAATACCAAAATGTCCTTACGTTGATTACTTTTTGCAAATCCAATCCGTTTTCCATGTTGATTTAATGTCATCGCATTGATCTTGTTTTGTGGTTGGGTAGAAGGTAGCTACCCCAGTGGGGAGTAGGGAGGGAGAGGAAGAATCAGAACACAATCTGGTCACGTTGAAAGGATCCACAGGCCTTAAGACATATGGAGGACTATGGCGACTTCCTGTAACTATTAACATTGGCACCGACTATATCACACCCATGCGGAGAACCATGTATATTCCCCAGCTGGCGAACAACCAACGTTCCACCAAAAGGCCACAGATGACTGACCAGTTCCGTCAGCTGTAAAACTGGTGAGGAATATTCTACTGAATCTCTACTGTATCGTATGGAGGGTCATTCAGATCAATTATCTGACAGCAGGTTTCCCATTTTTTTAAATATTTTTAAACATTTGTTTTGTTTGTTCATATACTGTGTCTGAAATGGCACCCTGTTCTCTAGTTGTGCACTGTATAGGGGACAGGGTGCTATTTCAGACACAGCCATCTTGAGAGGATTTGACTCATCGGATTTGAATATTATCATAATTACCAGGGCTTTTATTTTGATTATTCTATTCTGTATTTTTAATTAGTTTTGTGAATATTCATGTGAGATCATAGCCGGATCAATCTGCTGATTAGGTGAGGTCATCATTACGACTCGGACGCCAGTGGTTAAATGGTAAAGGCTAGTAGTACAGCTTAAAACAAGTCTTCACACACACACACACACACACACACACACACACACACACACACACACACACACACACACACACACACACACACACACACACACACACACACACACACACACACACACACACACACACACACACACACACAGGCACGGGCGCGTACACACACACACACACACACAGGCACGGGCGCGTACACACACACACACACACACAGGCACTGGCGCGTGCACACACACACACACACACAGCACAAATATTATAAATACTTTATCTGAATCCACAAATCACACTCAAGAAGGATTTCCAAGGTCTTTGTATGCATGGACAGAGAAACCATCAAATATCCAGGCTACCCATAATACACACCGACACCGAGAGTGGTGAAACAGCTTAATGAAGTGTTTTTTTTTTGCTGAGGGCTATAACAGTAGCGTAATGTTTACCTGTCTGTGTCGGGGCCTCTACATCTCTCATTCCTCCTGCTATGTGTTCTAGAGGATTTACACTGCAGCCTGTCGCGTCACCTCGCTCACTGTATCATTCATTACATCAGTGCTGCCAATGCTTAAAGGAAAAGTCTACCCAAAAACTAGATCTTGGTATTTGTTTCATTGGTCCCAAAACGATCCAAAAGATCCAAAAGATCGTTTTGGGGTGGAATTTCCCTTTAAATAGATTTTTTATTTTATTTTTACATTTGACCTTTATTTAACCAGGCAAGTCAGTTAAGAACATATTATTATTTTCAATGACGGCCTAGGAACAATGGGTTAACTGCCTGTTCAGGGGCAGAACGACAGATTTGTACCTTGTCAGCTCGGGGTTTTGAACTCGCAACCTTCCGGTTACTAGTCCAACGCTCTAACCACTAGGCTACGCTGCCGCCCAATCATACAGACAGATGTGTTTTTCCAGTGACATTTCACCTGAAAGAACAACTAAGATTATTGCACTGCACAGCACCAATGGCTTCTTGTTAGACGGACAGTGTGTGGGGAAAACGTCATGCCACATTACATTTTAATGGGACTTCCTACGCTCGGCTAATGTCTGTGTTCAAAAGATAATTGCCATCTTTCTCATTCCCCCCGCATCCATTTGTGCTGTATCAGTTTCCGTCTCGTCTTTGAACTCCCATTTTGTTATTTTGCCTTTTCCACTAAGCCGCTGTGTGACCTTCAGAAAGTACGACTCATCATTGCAATGCAAAACCGCCAACCAAGCAGCAACAGTAGCAACTAGCAAAACAAAACAAAATGGCCACCTATAGAGAACCACAAAGAGTCAAAGAGGCTCCTTATCCTTCATCACACAGCCCACACAGTATAATGCATTCCTCTTTCTCTCTCTCTCTCTCTCTCTCTCTCTCTCTCTCTCTCTCTCTCTCTCTCTCTCTCTCTCTCTCTCTCTCTCTCTCTCTCTCTCTCTCTAACGTACCTCAGCCTACTGTTATTGCTTTAGGAGGGAGGATTTAATTGTGTACCTATTGGCCATGGCGATAACTCATCTCCTCTATGCAATGAATGGTTGTATAAGGACGATGTCAATGGCGGATGCTTATTCACGGTATTCCTTGAGGGAGAGAGAGAACAGTTATAAACCCACCTTTTACAACTGGAGGAAAGAAATGACAGTGATGTAAAAAAAAAGTACCCAATTGTCATACATGAGTAAAAGTAAAGATACCTTAATAGAAAATGACTCAAGTGAAAGTCACCCAGTAAAATACTACTTGAGTAAAAGTCTAAAAGTACCCAATTGTCATACTTGAGAAAAAGATATATATCAGAGTGTATTTTTTTAAAGTCTGCTTAGTAAGTACGCCAGATCAGAGGCAGTAGGGATGACAATGCATTATATTGATATCTGTGTGAATTGGACCATTATTCTGTCCTGCCTGAGCATTTGACATGTACTGTAGAATGCACTTTTTGGTGTCAGGGAAATTGTATGGGAGTAAAAAGGAAATATTTTATTTAGGAATGTAGTTAAGTAAAAATCAAACGAATCAAAATATAAGTAGTCAGAAAGTTAAGTACATATAGCACATAAAACGACTTAAGTAGTACTTGAAAGTATTTTTTTTTACCTAAGTACGTTATACCACTGAGAAAGAGACTGACTGTAGGGGATCTTCTTGTTGGGAACACACGGTTCAGTCTTTAGTTCAACATCTGAATCAATATGCAGAGTTTCAGGGCGTAGGGTTGAAAAGATCAACCCACTTGGTTAATTAACGCTAATACACAAAGCTATGGAGCAGCCTTCGGCGTTCTGGGTGGCTGTGTTGGAGCCTGCAGATGGAGACCGGACACACAATACAACGTCTGAATGAATATGCAGCTCAGAGAGATTCAGAGGGTTGTAATCGTCCAAGAGAACGACTTCAATGACGTACCTGGTTAGATAATGACAATACACAGAGAAGTGGTAGCAGCCTTTCAGACGGTAGCACACATCTGAACGCACATCTTAAATAAGATATAACACGTGTCTTGGTGCCACTAGTATGGTTTCATAACTCCTATCCCCCCCCCCCCTGTTCAGTTTATGAGACGCTTGAATCATGTCTTGTTACTGCTGTGATAGAATAAAACACGTGGAATCTAATGAGAGGCACTATACCATTCGTTTCATCTATGCGCTCTGAGTCCAACACGAGAATTTAAAAAAAAATCCTAAATCCATTTAGTGCTTTTAATATTTATGAATTCATAACAGCTTTTAAGTGTTCTAAACATCCTGTCAGGCAACTGAGAATTCTATATGTTATCAGCCTGAGGTATTTCACAAGGACCTTTCCACTGTAAACTTGGCTGCTTTGCTGTTAATTGAAAGGTATTTAGCGGTCATTGAGTTATTTCATTGCTCTAAACAACTTATATCTCACTGAAACACATTTCCTCCGGGTTGTAGTATACAAAGCCTTCCGCTTTCAGAAAATTAACGCAAATTATGTTCTGAATCTGTCTGCAAAATCGTAATCCAACTTTCTTGGAAACCGGAGGCTTGTATGTATTTTGGTTCCAGGAACGGTTGTGACTGAGGAAAACATGAGTGATTTTAATCTGGTTCTTATTTATTTCAGTTCAGTTCAGGGCTCAGATACAAACCAATCATCAAACAGCTTGACTCCTTACGTTTCCCGGAGTTCAGGGTGACTCTCAATGAAGCGCAACAGCGCCATCTAGCAGACCGTTTGTGGAATTGCTGCATGTGTCAGCAATTCCACAAACGGTGTCCTAGATGGCGCTATTTTGCTGCATTGCTTTTTTTTCTCTCACTTTACTCGAGCAGAGGTCTACGTGCAAAAAACACAGCAATTTAGTTAAGTGAACACACATTAATCGGATGTATTGATCAGCCATTAAAGCACTGGAAGGCAGATGAGTAAGACATCTCTCTTTCTCCCCTTACCCATCTGTCTATCGCCTCCTTTGAATTCCATGCTGTCACAGTCACTAGCCCTTTCAAGCTTAACATCCTTATCATTTATCGCCCTCCAGGTTCCCTCGGAGAGTTCATCAATGAGCTTGATGCCTTGATAAGCTCCTTTCCTGAGGACGGCTCACCTCTCACAGTTCTGGGCGACTTTAACCTCCCCACGTCTACCTTTGACTCTTTCCTCTCTGCCTCCTTCTTTCCACTCCTCTCCTCTTTTGACCTCACCCTCTCACCTTCCCCCCCTACTCACAAGGCAGGCAATACGCTCGACCTCATCTTTACTAGATGCTGTTCTTCCACTAACCTCATTGCAACTCCCCTCCAAGTCTCCGACCACTGCCTTGTATCCTTTTCCCTCTCGCTCTCATCCAACACCTCCCACACTGCCCCTACTCGGATGGTATCGCGCCGTCCCAACCTTCGCTCTCTCTCCCCCGCTACTCTCTCCTCTTCCATCCTATCATCTCTTCCCTCCGCTCAAACCTTCTCCCACCTATCTCCCGATTCTGCCTCCTCAACCCTCCTCTCCTCCCTCTCTGCATCCCTTGACTCTCTATGTCCCCTATCCTCCAGGCCGGCTCGGTCCTCCCCTCCCGCTCCGTGGCTCGATGACTCATTGCGAGCTCACAGAACAGGGCTCCGGGCAGCCGAGCGGAAATGGAGGAAAACGCCGCCTCCCTGCGGACCTGGCATCCTTTCACTCCCTCCTCTCTACATTTTCCTCCTCTGTCTCTGCTGCTAAAGCCACTTTCTACCACGCTAAATTCCAAGCTTCTGCCTCTAACCCTAGGAAGCTCTTTGCCACCTTCTCCTCCCTCCTGAATCCTCCGCCCCCTCCCCCCCCTCCTCCCTCTCTGCAGATGACTTCGTCAACCATTTTGAAAAGAAGGTCGACGACATCCGATCCTCGTTTGCTAAGTCAAACGACACCGCTGGTTCTGCTCACACTGCCCTACCCTATGCTCTGACCTCTTTCTCCCCTCTCTCTCCAGATGAAATCTCGCGTCTTGTGACGGCCGGCCGCCCAACAACCTGCCCGCTTGACCCTATCCCCTCCTCTCTTCTCCAGACCATTTCCGGAGACCTTCTCCCTTACCTCACCTCGCTCATCAACTCATCCCTGACCGTTGGCTACGTCCCTTCCGTCTTCAAGAGAGCGAGAGTTGCACCCCTTCTGAAAAAACCTACACTCGATCCCTCCGATGTCAACAATTACAGACCAGTATCCCTTCTTTCTTTTCTCTCCAAAACTCTTGAACGTGCCGTCCTTGGCCAGCTCTCCCGCTATCTCTCTCTGAATGACCTTCTTGATCCAAATCAGTCAGGTTTCAAGACTAGTCATTCAACTGAGACTGCTCTCCTCTGTATCACGGAGGCGCTCCGCACTGCTAAAGCTAACTCTCTCTCCTCTGCTCTCATCCTTCTAGATCTATCGGCTGCCTTCGATACTGTGAACCATCAGATCCTCCTCTCCACCCTCTCCGAGTTGGGCATCTCCGGCGCGGCCCACGCTTGGATTGCGTCCTACCTGACAGGTCGCTCCTACCAGGTGGCGTGGCGAGAATCTGTCTCCTCACCACGCGCTCTCACCACTGGTGTCCCCCAGGGCTCTGTTCTTGGCCCTCTCCTATTCTCGCTATACACCAAGTCACTTGGCTCTGTCATAACCTCACATGGTCTCTCTTATCATTGCTATGCAGACGACACACAATTAATCTTCTCCTTTCCCCCTTCTGATGACCAGGTGGCGAATCGCATCTCTGCATGTCTGGCAGACATATCAGTGTGGATGACGGATCACCACCTCAAGCTGAACCTCGGCAAGACGGAGCTGCTCTTCCTCCCGGGGAAGGACTGCCCGTTCCATGATCTCGCCATCACGGTTGACAACTCCACTGTGTCCTCCTCCCAGAGCGCCAAGAACCTTGGTGTGATCCTGGACAACACCCTGTCGTTCTCAACTAACATCAAGGCGGTGGCCCGTTCCTGTAGGTTCATGCTCTACAACATCCGCAGAGTACGACCCTGCCTCACACAGGAAGCGGCGCAGGTCCTAATCCAGGCACTTGTCATCTCCCGTCTGGATTACTGCAACTCGCTGTTGGCTGGGCTCCCTGCCTGTGCCATTAAACCCCTTCAACTCATCCAGAACGCCGCAGCCCGTCTGGTGTTCAACCTTCCCAAGTTCTCTCACGTCACCCCGCTCCTCCGTTCTCTCCACTGGCTTCCAGTTGAAGCTCGCATCCGCTACAAGACCATGGTGCTTGCCTACGGAGCTGTGAGGGGAACGGCACCTCAGTACCTCCAGGCTCTGATCAGGCCCTACACCCAAACAAGGGCACTGCGTTCATCCACCTCTGGCCTGCTCGCCTCCCTACCACTGAGGAAGTACAGCTCCCGCTCAGCCCAGTCAAAACTGTTCGCTGCCCTGGCCCCCCCAATGGTGGAACAAACTCCCTCACGACGCCAGGACAGCGGAGTCAATCACCACCTTCCGGAGACACCTGAAACCCCACCTCTTTAAGGAATACCTAGGATAGGTTAAGTAATCCCTCTCACCCCACCCCCCCCCTAAGTTTTAGATGCACTATTGTTAAGTGACTGTCCCACTGGATGTCATAAGGTGAATGCATCAATTTGTAAGTCGCTCTGGATAAGAGCGTCTGCTAAATGACTTAAAATGTAAATGTAAATGTAAACATGCTGATACCAAAGCACTGTGTGCAGTCTATCTTTATTCCTCTTACTGACAGTTGTGGCTGCTTCATGTGATGTATTGTTGTCCTCTACCTTCTTGCCCTTTGTGCTGTTGTCTGTGACCAATAATGTTTTGTACCCTGTTTTGTGTTGCTACCATGTTGTGTTGCTACCATGCTGTGTTGTCATGTGTTCTATATTTGTATTTAATTTATTAGTATCTTTATTCCCAGCCCCCGTCCTGACACTGACCACAAGCAGGCCTAGCTCATGAGGACCTGCTCAACAGTAGGGTTAGAACCAAAACCTGCACACACAGAGCTTCCCAGGTGAAGGGCCAGGCCTGCTTAAGGCTACACAATGAAAGTGAATGTGTTCCCATTGTCCAGGTACTTCATCAACGCTCCAACAAGATCTGGGACAGATATATATATATATATAACCACCATATATCTCCCTCTCTCACCCTCAGTAAACACCCATCTCTCACCCTCCCTCAGTGAACCCACATCTCTCTCTCCCCCTCAGTGAACCCCCATCTCTCTCCCTCCCCCTCAGTGAACCCCCATCTCTCTCCCTCCCTCCCTCCCTCCCTCCCTCCCTCCCTCAGTGAACCCCCATCTCTCTCCCTCCCCTCAGTGAACCCCCGTCTCTCTCCCTCCCCCTCAGTGGACCCCCGTCTCTCTCCCTCCCCTCAGTGAACTCCCATATCTCCCTTAGTGAACCTCCATCTCTCTCACTCTCCCTCCGTGAACCCCCATCTCTTTCTCTCTCCCTTGTTCCCCCTCAGTGAACCCCCATCTCTCCCTCCCCTCAGTGAACCATCTCTCTCCCTCCCCCTCAGTGAACCCCCATCTCTCCCTCCCCTCAGTGAACCCCCATCTCTCTCCCTCCCCCTCAGTGAACCCCCATCTCTCTCCCTCCCCTCGGTGAACCCCCATCTCTCTCCCTCCCCTCGGTGAACCCCCATCTCTCTCCCTCCCCCTCAGTGAACCCCCATCTTTCTCCCTCCCCTCAGTGAACCCCCATCTTTCTCCCTCCCCTCAGTGAACCCCCATCTCTCCCTCTCCCTCATTGAACCCCCATCTCTCCCTCCCCTCAGTGAACCCCCATCTCTCCCTCTCCCTCAGTGAACCCCCATCTCTCCCTCTCCCTCAGTGAACCCCCATCTCTCCCTCTCCCTCAGTGAACCCCCATCTCTCCCTCTCCCTCAGTGAACCCCCATCTCTCCCTCTCCCTCAGTGAACCCCCATCTCTCCCTCCCCCTCAGTGAACCCCCATCTCTCCCTCTCCCTCAGTGAACCCCCATCTCTCCCTCCCCTCGGTGAACCCCCATCTCTCCCTTCCCCTCAGTGAACCCCCATCTCTCCCTCCCCTCAGTGAACCCCCATCTCTCCCTCCCCTCAGTGAACCCCCATCTCCCCCCCCTCAGTGAACCCCCATCTCCCCCCTCAGTGAACCCCCATCTCCCTCCCCTCGGTGAACCCCCATCTCTTTCTAGCCAAAATGAGCACATTTGTTTTTGTGATCCTGGTGCTGTCTCCTTTATAAACTCCATAGCAGCTGCATGGTGTCCATTGTGAGCGTGTGACACCGTCATTACTAATTTATCCCATCTTTCCATACGGAGTCCTGACAAGCCACCTTTGCCACATGTTCACTCGATATACCCAACATATCGGGTTCCTCCGCCAAGATCCTATTCCAGTTTCTCCCACCTCTGCCATCATCCCAGGGCTGTGGTGACAGGACTTTGCTCTTGTTTTTCTATTTATTTGTTTTGCCATTGGTTTTGTAATCCTATTTGAAGTGTGACAACAAACGACAACAACAACATGACTTTTAGGATGGATATACTCTTTTATTTACTGTTGGTTGTTGGCAAGGCTGTTTCTAAGAAAGGTGAGCTTTTTCCATTTAATATATTGCTATAACATTTGCCTCAGCCAATTCAGTTACAACGCTCACAGAGCCTTCGGGAAGTATTCACACCTCTTAACTTTTTCACTTTTTTTTTTTTTTTACATTACAGCCTTATTTGAAAATAGATTTAAATATATATATATATATATATAGAGAGAGAGAGAGAGAGAGAGAGAGAGAGAGAGAGAGAGAGAGATGTGGGTTCACTGAGGGAGGGAGAGAGATGGGTGTGCACTATATATATCAGCAATCAACACACTATACCCCATAATAACAAAGCGAAAAACATGTTTTAAAAATAAAAATCTTTGCAAATGTGTTACAAATTAAAACCAGAAATACCTTATTTACATAAGTATTCAGATCCTTTGCTATGAGACTCGAAATTGAGCTCAGGTGCATCCTGTTTCCATTGATCATCCTTGAGATGTTTCTACAACTTGATTGGAGTTCACCTGTGGTAAATTCAATTGATTGGACATGATTTGGAAAAGGCACACACCTGTCTATATAAAGGTCCTACAGTTGACAGTGCATGTCAGAGCAAAAACCAAGCCAGGAGGTCAAAGGAATTGTCTGTAGAGCTCCGAGACAGGGTTGTGTCGAGGGACAGATCTGGGGAAGGTTACCAAAAACATTTATGCAGCATTGAAGGTCTCCCTCGGGGGGAGAATGGCCTTAGTCGGGGAGGTGACCAAGAATACGATGGTCACTGTGACAGAGCTCTAGAGTTCCTCTGTGGAGATGGGAGAACCTTCCAGAAGGACAGCCATCTCTGCTGCACTCTAACAATCAGGCCTTTATGGTAGAGTGGCCAGATGGAAGCCACTCCTCAGTAAATGGCGCTTGACAGCCCGCTTGGAGTTTGCCAAAAGGCAACCAAAGACTCTCAGACCATGAGAAACAAGATTCTCTGGTCTGATGAAACCAAGATTGAACTCTTTGGCCTGAATGCCAAGCGTCAAGTCTAGAAGAAACCTGGCACGATCCCTACTTTGAAGCATGGTGGTGGCAGCATCATGCTGTGGGGATATTTTTCAGCGACAGGGACTGGGAGACTAGTCAGGATTGTGGCAAAGATGAACAGAGCAAAGTACAGAGAGATCATTGATGAAAACCTTTGGGACACATCTCTGAATGTCCTTTAGTGGCCCCGCCAGAGCCCGGACTTGAACCCGATTTAACATTTCTGGAGACCTGAAAATAGCTGTGCAGCAACGCTCCCCATCCAACCTGACAGAGCTTGAGAGGATCAGCAGAGAAGAATGGGAGAAACTCCCCAAATACAGATGTGCCAAGCTTGTAGTGTCATACCCAAGAAGACTTGAGGTTGTAATCGCTGCCAAAGGTGCTTCAACAATGTTCTGAGTAAAGGGTCTGAATACTTATGTAAATGTTATTTTATTTTTTTTATAGATTTTGAAAAATGTATAAAAACTGTTTTTCTTTTGTCATTATGGGGTATTGTGATGTCATTATGGGGTATTGTGTGTAAAAAAATATTTAAATCCATTTTAGAATACTGTAACGTAACAATGTGGAAATGTCAAAGGGGTCTGAATACTTTCTGAATGCACTGTATGTGTTGTAAGTAAATGTTACTAATGTGTAAATTATAAACTAATACATAACAGTAAACTAATTACAAAACCCTCAGTCTACACTATATATAAAAAATATATATCATCTATAAAACTACACCTTTTACTCATCTCTAACTTATATTTCACCAAGGGGTGAAATGTGGTGGGATCCTCTCTGCCTCTTCCGGCAACATCTCCAGCCCCAACTACCCAGGTCTGTACCCGTACAACATGGAGTGTGTGTGGCTGATTGTAGTGGCCGAGGGGTCCTCCGTCCTGCTCACCTTCCACGACTTTGAGTTGGAGTATCACGTCACCTGCTCCTATGACCACATCAAGATCTATAACGGTGTATCGGAGGATGAGGGGAACCTGCTGGGGACGTTCTGTGGTGTCATGTCCCCTCCTCAGTTCACCTCCTCCTGGAATGTTATGTCGATCATTTTCCACTCCGATCGTCATGTGACTCACAGAGGCTTCTCTGTGAGCTACAGGAAAGGTGAGCTTTTACTTTCTCACACAGGATAACCAAAGCCATTGATATGCATGTATGGCTTTGCTGAGTACAGCCACTCAAAGCTCACAGTACCCACAACTAGGAACAAGACAATGCCTTTGAGTAGTTGGAATCGGGTGTTTTAACTTCGAGCTGGGCTGGAACAAAATCCTTCTCTCTCTCTCTCTCTCTCTCTCTCTCTCTCTCTCTCTCTCTCTCTCTCTCTCTCTCTCTCTGCCCATCTCTCCCCCTCTCTCACTCTGTTTCTCTATCTCCCATTCCTTTGTGTTCTCTCTCTCTCTCTCTCTCTCTCTCTCTCTCTCTCTCTCTCTCTCTCTCTCTCTCTCTCTCTCTCTCTCTCTCTCTCTCTCTCTCTCTCTCTCTCTCTCTCTCTCTCTCTCTCTCTCTCTCTCTCTCTCTCTCTCTCTCTCTCTCTCTCTCTCTCTCCAGACATGTGTGGTGGGGTCCTAACCGGTCTGTCTGGCATCATCTCCAGCCCCGGCTACAGTCCAGATACCCAGTACAGCAACAACGCCGACTGTTCCTGGACGGTCCATGTATCCAACCGCAGCGTGGTCAGTCTGGTCTTCCTCGACTTCCAGGTACATTCTCTAACATGTAAAGACAATCGATGCATCCCAAATGGTACCCAATTTAATCTATATAGTTCACTACTTTGGGCCAGAGTCCGGGCACTATATGAGGAATAAGGAGCCAATTGGGATGCACATACTGGAAGTTAAGTATTCCGAATGGGTCATAAATATGACGTGACAAAATAAAACTGTAATTCATTCACTCCAGCTGGAGAACAACGAGGGCTGTAATTTTGACTTCGTGGCTCTCTTCGACGGCCCCACAGTCACCCACAGACACCTGGGGAACTACTGTGGAGGGGAGACACCTCCGAAAATTGTTACTACCTCCAACCAGCTGCTGGTGGTGTTCAAGTCTGACTTCAACATCGGGGGACGAGGGTTCAAGGCTTACTACTACTCAGGTAGGTAGGATGCTGGGAGTCGCATACTACGGGTTTACAGATCACTGCTGGGAGTCGCATACTACGGGTTTACAGATCACTGCTGGGAGTCGTATACTACGGGTTTACAGATCACTGCTGGGAGTCCCATACTACGGGTTTACAGATCACTGCTGGGAGTCCCATACTACGGGTTTACAGATCACTGCTGGGAGTCGTATACTACGGGTTTACAGATCACTAAATCACTCCCTCGTGGCTAAATCACTCCTTCATGGCTGTCCTGTACTATACTGAGGCCCACGGGGAGGGATTAAACTGTCCTGTACTATACTGAAGTCCACGGGGAGGGATTAAACTGTCCTGTACTATACTGAAGTCCACGGGGAGGGATTAAACTGTCCTGTACTATACTGAAGTCCACGGGGAGGGATTAAACTGTCCTGTACTATACTGAAGTCCATGGGGAGGGATTAAACTGTCCTGTACTATACTGAAGTCCATGGGGAGGGATTAAACTGTCCTGTACTATACTGAAGTCCATGGGGAGGGATTAAACTTCACATTCACTGACACCAGGACTGTATTCGGTAGGGAGAAAAAAATTTGAAACAGGAAGGTACTAGTAACACATTTTTTGTTACATTTTGTCTACTGTGTGACCTACTTAAAACAACCCTGTTTTGCCTCGTATGTCCATCTGTCTGACAGGTGAATGCCAGCAGGTGCTGTCTGTACCAAGTGCGGATTTCACCAGCCCCCACTACCCTAACATCTACCCAAACAACATCAACTGTCACTGGACCATCAACCTGGCCGGGGGCTACCGCATCAAACTGTTCTTCAACGCTATGGAGCTGGAGGACAGGAACAGCCTATCAGACGAGTGCGACTATGACTCTGTAGCAGTGCATGATGGGAGCAGGGAGACAGCCCCGTTGCTAGGGCGATGGTGTGGCTCGGAACAACCCGGGTCTTTGATCTCTAAGAGCAACAACATGCTGGTGGTCCTCAGTACAGACAGGAACTATGCTTATAAAGGGTTCTCTGCTTCCTATGTTGGAGGTGAGTGTCTGAACTGAAGCACGGCTGGCCGAAAGTTATCCAAACTATAAAGTTTATACTTGTTTAAATCATTCAAGACACAAATGCAATTACAAACGTGTGTGTGTTCGTGCTTGTGTTATGTCTCCACCTCCATCCCAGTGGTACCAGTTAACATCAGCTGTACGAGGACAGAGTTTACCATCCACATCTCCCAGCAGTCACTGCCTGGGCTGGAACGTGAGAGTATCTATCTGGGGGACCGCTCATGTCCCGCCCAGCTGACACCTACCACCTATAAGATACTGGCACGTTTTGAAAAATGTGGCACTGCAGGCCAGGTAACTAACTACCCACTGGTTGATTCAAATTGTTTCCATTTTAATTCAATTGCATTGAGCCAAGTTGGAATAGACATTGAATTGTCATCTGTGCATAGTGGGTAGCCACGGGCATGATGATGACGCCAGTTTATAGCGGTTTAATTTTTCTTCTTCATTTGTCAATTTTATTGAAGCATCAGGACAGTGTATAAGGGAATTAAGGATACTAGAAGATGTGACAAAATAGCACTGGGACCGGGATTTGATCCCACACGGTCACAAGCATATGTTGTCCATTTGTATAACCCTGACCCTTAACCTCTAACCCCTGACCAGCCACGGCGTAACATCACTATGCTGGTGAACACGCTCTACATCGACTTCTCCGACGGGAAGGGGAGGAGCATCCAGGAGTACGAGGTACAGTGCGACGCCCAGCGCAAGATGGCCACCATTCACATTGTCTCAGCCGAGGAGCGCCAGAGAATGAACGAGCTGGCCCGACGCCAAGCAGAGGGGTCTGGGGGAGGGGGAGGGAAGGAGGCAGACCCAGAGCCTCATGACCCCAGTGATATAGTGTTTATTAGCATCTGTGTGCTGGCTGTTGTACTGATGGTGATCGCTGTAATCTGGCTGGTACTGCTTTAGTAGAGACGGGGGTACGAGGAGGGAGAAGAGGGCAGAGGTGGGCGACGCAGTCTGTGAGCCAGGACATGTTGAGGTTTATAATGAAAACTGACAGATATATTTTTGTAATAAAATGTCTATATTGCTCATTTCAATTGTACCAAAACATTTAATACGGTCACCGCTCTTGACATTCATGACAACATTCAATAAAAACACAGGCAGAGATCAACATTTGATTTACTTCAATATATAAAATCTAAGATGAATACAAAACAGCTCAATTAAAAGAGGTAGGCCTAATTCATACGATTAATGACCGTGTGCTCCAACTGTCTTTCACCATTTTAGAAAAAGGCACCAGTCCAGTATTTGCCAGAATGTCCCAGGTTTCCAGACAGGTGTTCAGGGCTAAGTGGCTAGCTTCTTCTTGTGATTGGAGACCAGCTTTTTTTATTTTTAAAGGACCAGTCCAGAAACAACTGGCATGTCGCAGTCTTCCTTTGCAGCAGGTCTCATGGGTCTGGGTTTAGCTACCAACATGTTTGAGTAGATCCATTTGAGCAAAGCGAGGCTCAGAAACCCCTATCTTGATCAAAGAATCTGATTCTTTATTTGGGGAGCAGTGATTCTGCTCAGTCCGACCGCAACAGAGTCCATCTCAAACACTTCAACAGTCTTCTGCAGCTGGATTTAGGATTGGGGTTAGCTAGCTACATGTTAGGTTTGACTACACGCTTTCAATATATATATATACATACAGTACCAGTCAAACTTTTGGACACTACTCATTCAAAGGCTATTCTTAATTTTTTACTATTTTCTACATTGTAGAATAATAATGAAGACTTCAAAAGCATGAAATAACACATTGAATCATGTTGTAACCAAAAAAGGTGTTAAACATATGAGATTCTTCAAAGTAGCCACCCCTTTGCCTTGATGACAGCTTTGCACACTCTTTGCATTCTCTCAACCAGCTTCATGAGGTAGTCACCTGGAATGCAATTCAAATAACAGATGTGCCTTGTTAAAAGTTGATTTGTGGAATTTATTTCCTTAATGCGTTTGAGTCAATCAATGTGGTCCTTCTGTAGCTCAGTTGGCAGAGCATGGCGCTTGTAACGCCAGGGTAGTGGGTTCGATCCCCGGGACCACCCATACGTAGAATGTATGCACACATGACTGTAAGTCGCTTTGGATAAAAGCGTCTGCTAAATGGCATATATATATATAATCAGCTGTGTTGTGACAAGGTAGGGGGGATTTACAGAAGATATCCCTATTTGGTATGGCAAAGAGAAACTACAGAAATTCATTACTTGAAGACATGAAGGTCAGTCAAGATGAAAATTTCAAGAACTTTGAAAGTTTCTTCAAGTGCAGTCGCAAAAACCATCAAGCACTATGATGAAACTGGCTCTCACAAGGACAGCCACAGGAAAGGAAGACCCAGATGTATCTCTGCTGCAGAGGATATGTTTTTGTGACCCCACCCCCATCAAAGTTCCTCATCCCTGATCTAGTCCAAGTGTTCATCAGAGTTAACTGCAGCCCAAATAAATTCTTCACAGAGTTCAAGTAACAGACACATCTCAACATCAACTGTTCAGCGGAGAGTGTGAATCAGGCCTTCGTGGTCGAATTGCTGCAAAGAAACCACTACTAAAGGAAACCAATAAGAAGAGACTTGCTTTGGCCAAGAAACACGAGCAATGGCCATTAGTCCAGTGGAAATCTGTCCTTTGGTCTGATAAATCTAAACTTGAGATTTTTGGTTTCAACCGCCGTGTTTTTGTGAGACGCAGAGTAGATGAACGGATGATCTCCGCATGCGTGGTTCCCACCGTGAAGCATGGAGGAGGAGGTGTGATGGTGCTTTGCTGGTCAGTGATTTATTCAGAATTCAAGGCGCACTTATCCAGCATGGCTACCACAGCATTCTGTATAGATACGCCATCCCATCTGGTTTGCGCTTAGTGGGACTGATTTGTTTTTCAACAGGACAATGACCCAACAGACCGCCAAGCTGTGTAAGGACTATTTGACCAAGAAAGAGAGTGATGGAGTGCTGCATCAGATGACCTGGCCTCCACAATCACCCGACCTCAACCCAATTAAGACGGTTTTGGCATTTGTTTTTTTAACCTTTATTTAACTAGGCAGGTCAGTTAAGAAAAAAATATTATTTACAATGATGGCCTAGGAACTGGGGCAACATGGGCTTTGTTCAGGGGGCAGAATGACAGATTTTTACCTTGTCAGCTCGGGGATTCGACCTAGCAACCTTTCGGTTACTGGCCCAACGCTCTAACCACTAGGCTACCTGCCACCCCAAAATGAGTTGGACCGCAGGGTGAAGGAAAAGCAGCCAACTAGTGCTCAGCATATGTGGGAACTTCTTCAAGACTGTTGGAAAAGCATTCCTCATGAAGCTGGTTGAGAGAATGCCAATAGTGTACAAAGCTGCCATCAAGGCAAAGGTTGGCTACTTTGAAGAATCAAAAGAAATAATTTTGATTTGTTTTACACTTTTTTTGTTACATGATTCCATGTGTTATTTCATAGTTTTTATGTCTTCACTATTATTCTACAATATAAATAAAAACCCTGAAATGTGTAGGTCTGTCCAAACATTCGACCGGTACAGTGTGTGTGTGTGTGTGTGTGTGTGTGTGTGTGTGTGTGTGTGTGTGTGTGTGTGTGTGTGTGTGTGTGTGTGTGTGTGTGTGTGTGTGTGTGTGTGTGTGTGTGTGTGTGTGTGTGTGTGTGTGTGTGTGTGTGTGTGTGTGTATATATATATTTTGGTTCTGAACAGGTTCTGAACAGAGTGCATTTACTTCTTGTGGGTGGACACCAGCTGGTTTACTGGGATCTTACTCTCCTTGACTTGACCCCTGACCTCTGGCTGGTGTTTGAGGGCGAAGACCAGCTTCCTGACAGTTCGTCTGTAGGAGCCGCTGACCAGCCGAGAACTCTGGTGGAATACCTCTCTCTCTATGTTCTCCACCAGACCACTGTCTGTCTAATAGATCACATACAATGAGAGGAAGATTACTATATTGTCCAATGTTCTAGAATGTCCAACAGAAATTTGTGTTCTGTGTATGTGTTCTCCCAAAGACAGAGCAAGAGACACCGAGACAGAGGGAGAGACCAAGGGATAGAGCAAGAGACACAGGCAGAGAGCGAGACAGAAAGGAAGAGAGACAAAGAGACAGTAAAAGCCCCCTCACCTCCACTTCCAGAGCTTCAGACAACATTCTCCTGGCGTTGTTCCTCAGTCCCTCAGTCTGCTTGTCACAGCGTACTTCTATGGAGGGCTTGTTGGAGTGCTCTTCAATGAAGCGCCTCCATACAGTGTACACTTCAGCCGCTAGGGAACTCACCTCAGGGTCGGGGTGATGCTTACGCATCTTGTTAACAGTGTGGCCTAAGAGGGAAAGAGACGAGCGGAGTTATCTGCGAGTGTGTGTGTTGACTGTGTTTGGTTGTATTTGTGTACCAGAATGAGATGAACTGAACTTTGAAGACAAACTTTTAACAGGTGTAGGTTTGTAGGAAATGAATGAATACACTACTAGACTGTTTTGATAGATTAAGTGAATGGAAAGGGAAGCAATGCCATGATCCAAGTTCACAGACAGTGTGCTAAAAAGAGTACTACGGAATGAGGCTCCTTCCAGTTTGTGTGATTACCTCAAGTGAAGCGTCCCAATGGCAACAGGGTTGTTGGACTTTTCCCTTACCTATTCTGGTTGACTTGAGCACCTCCTTGGACGGTGTCTTCTTGTTGAGCTCTGCCAGGGCTAGTAGCAGATTCTCCTTGGTCTGGCCAGGCAGTTCCAGCATGGACTTGTACCTTTCAATGTCTTCAATCACCACCACTCTCTGGTAGGAAAGGAAGACAGATCATAGATGTGTTATGTACGCATGCTTATTAGGCAGGCCTAAGTGCACAATATCATATCATGTTTGATTTGAGAAGCGGTTGGTAACAAACACTTACGCGTAGAGACTCAATAGTTGCTTGTCGATACACCTTTTCTTTACCCTTCGTTTCCTTGGGTACTTTCCCGTTTGGTAGACGCACCACGAATTTGTCCATTTTCCAAGGTGTCATGGATTTATTTATGGATGGGGGGGAGGGGGTCGATCATCGATAAAGTATTTTATTTGTAATCATTATGAACAACAACTCTTCCAAATACTTGTTATCCTGCGAAGAAAGTGAGTTTTTTTGTTCGGTTGACAAGCGTCTTAACTAAGCGGCGCGAGTTCACGTACTACCTACCGGTAGATCGATTTTAGTGGCATTTACAATGCGTAAATAGCTCCAAATTCAGAGTGTTTTCTAGTATTATCCCCGTATGGTGTAAAAAATAAAATAAAAACGCTTCAAGAAGATTGGTGGGCTATTATTTTCTCTTTGAAATCTGCGCCGCTAGGGACTAGTTGTAACATCCACGACCCAAACATCCCGGATCATGATTTTAATTCTCGCGAGATTTTCACGAACGAGGAAGAAGAAGGAGCACTCGCTTGTTGTTTGTTGGGATTTTTCGCAGCAGGCTAAAATGAGGACATTGAAGTCCTTTCGTGTGTTAGTGAGTCTGTGCTTCGTGTTCGCATACACCTCGGCAACTGCCGATGTTTTTGATGGAGTTTTGGGAAATACTGCGTCTTGCCATAAGACATGTCAAATGACTTACAGTTTGCACACATATCCTCGGGTGAGTTGCCGCAAGCTAGCTAGTAGCGTTAGCCGTTTTTCTTGCTAAGCAAGTCTACTAACGGTACACCAAAAAAAAAGCTGGATAAGCTAAACTGTCATTCAGCAAGCGAAAAGGGACTCTGTGGCACCTACAGCGTATTGAGCTGTTGTACACTTCTGTCCTGTGCATGTCTGTAACGAGTGGGCTTTGTTTTTTTCTCTTCCCCTCGATTGTTTGTATCTTAACGTTACATTTTTAGTACGACATTTTTGAGAAGTACGTAGCGACGGTGACGGGAGTAAACGTTTAAAATGTAGATTACAGTAGTTGCTCCGCGAAACGAACGTACTTTTGACGTAACTCTTGACGTAACTCTGGTAAATGGGAGTTTGAATCGGAGCTTTCTGAGCGTTAAGAGAGAGGGAGAGAGACAACACAAAGATACTGGTTCAGTCCTGTTCATGACTGTGTTCGTTTGTGTTGTAGGAGGAGGAACTGTACGCCTGCCAGAGAGGTTGTCGCCTGTTCTCCATTTGCCAGTTCGTGGGCGACAGCGAGGATCTGAACCAAACTAAAGTCGAGTGTGACTCCAGTAAGATTCTCATGCAATGTCTTCAAAACAGATAGCTAGCAACATGACTAGTACATAGACTCATGTGCAGAAAACAGATAATACTATTGTAAAGGCAGTTTACAGTTGAACCAAAAGCTTTATTACAAGATTTCAGAGAGGGAGAAAGAAGGCAGAGGAAAATAAAATGTCTGATGGGCCTCTTGGAAACAGGCCCTTTTATATTCTGATCAGAAAGTAGCAAATGTTCCCTCACATCAACTTGAGAGGCTTGTACGAAGTAAAACCAAAAGACAGTGTATTTTCAAGCTGCTACAGAATCAGTGTTCGTAATGTCATCAATACAATAATAATCAGGGTGTCCTTGTCGAAGAATCTAAATCTTTTTTTTTTAAATGGCTTGGGGGCCCACATTTGATTTTGTTATCATCTTAGTTACTCAGATAGCCTAAGAACACGGCATAAGCCATAACAAAATGTTTAGAGTGGCAGGAAATTAGCTTTAAAACTATAAATTCTCTCTCTGCCCCCCCCCCAAAATGTGTCTGGGCCAAGAGGACAGTGCCATTGGCCACGCCCACTACCCCATTTTGATTCAGAAAACAACAGTGACAAGTTAAAATGTACATTGAGTATACCAAACATTAGGAACAGCTTTACTACAATTGAATTGCACCTCCCTTTTACCCCCAGAACAGCCTCAATCGATTTTAATTTGTCATGATATACCCAATCATGTGTCCTTGCAATGTCTGACTAAATTATAGAAGACCACATATAGTTCTTCATTCGAATTAGTTAAAATTACACCATTTAGACAGTCTTCTGGTTCCACGAGACGAGTGTTATCTGAGTTGTCTGTAACCTGTTTTATTTAATTTTTTTACTTCCTGATTCTCCCCAGCTTGTCATGAAGCATACAGCCAGTCAGAGGAGCAGTATGCCTGTAACCTGGGCTGCCAGAGTCAGCTACCGTTTGCTGAACAAAGACAAGAGCAGGTAGTGTTCTACACCGCTCCCTCAAACACACTCAAGTGACTGCCATTGTTGTTTTGTTGAAGACTGATATTGACAACAGAAATATTGTTGGTGACATGTAGGACAATAAACTGGAGACAGCCTATTGGAGTAGAAATGTTGTTTAACCAAGTGTGTGTGTGTGAGGAGCCTGGTCCCAGATCTGTTTGTGCTATATAGCCAAGTCTTGCACCATTGACCATAACATTTGTCCAAAAAAAAAGCACAAACATTGCCTGGTCCCAGATATGTGATTCCTACCTGACCCCATGAACAAGGGATGTGTGTTTGACCCTTGACCCCCATAATACTATCATCCTCCAGTTGCTGGCCATGATGCCCCGTATCCACCTGCTGTACCCTTTGACTCTGGTGAGAGGGTTCTGGGATGATGTCATGAGTCAGGCCCACAGCTTAATCTCCTCCTCTTGGACCTTCTACCTCCAGGCTGACGATGGGAAGCTGGTCATCTTCCAGGTATTGTTTCTTTTTTTTTTTTTTTTTGGAGCGACTTCAACCCTATTCATCCAAACTGGCACTCCTTTAGGATTGTTTTTCACTTCCTGTTGCACATTGCCACTAATTGACTAACGGAACTTGAGTAGGTATTCTTTTGTATTTAACCTTTTAACTAGGCAAGTCATAAACATAAGTTACCAAACAATTGACCTTTTATCAAAGTAATTGTTGGGTAACTTGAGTATGTCATTTTTGTCTTTTGACAGACTGAACCACAGATCCAGTTTATTCCTGCGTTTGACCTCCAGAAAGAGGAAGTCAGGGGAGAACCACAGAAGAGATGTAAGTCCTCTTTATCATATTCACAGTTACTAGCCGGCTATCATCCGGTACTCTACCCTGAACCCTAGAGACTGCTGCCCTATGTACATATACCCTGAGTGTACAAAACATTAGGACACCTTCCTAATAGTTGAACTCTCTTGAGAACAGCCTCAATTCATCGGTGCATGGACACTACAATGTGTCGAAAGCGTCTATGCAGTCTATGCTGGCCTATGTTGATTCCAATGCTTCCCGCAGTTGAATCAAGTTTTTTGGATGTCCTTTGTGTGGTGGACCATTGTTGATACACACAGGAAACAAGTGACATCAATAAGGGATCGTAGCTTTCACCTAGTCAGTTTATGTTATGAAAAGAGCAGGTGTTCCTAATGTGTTATACTCTCAGTGTACATGTACATAGTCATTGGACACAAGTCACTTCAATAATGTTTACATACGGTTTTACCCACTTCATATGTATACTGTATTCTAGTCAAGGTTCATCTTATATAGCTACTGCTGTACACACCTATTTTATATTAATATACTGTATATACACATCATTATATATCTATATCATGAATGAATTAGGTGGATGCCTACTTGTTGAACATCTCATCCCAGAATCATGGGAATCAGTCATTAGTCCATCAGTCCATCATTAATATGGAGTTGGTCCCACCTTTTCTGCTATAACAGCCTCCACTCTTCTGGGAAGGTTTTCCACTAGAGGTTGGAACATCGCTGCGGGGACTTGCATCCATTCAGCAACAAGCATTAGTGAGGTCAGAGACTGTTGGGCGATTAGGCCTGGCTCACAGTCGGCAATCCAATTAATCCCAAAGGTGTTCGATGGGGCTGAGGTCAGGGCTCTGTGCAGGCCAGTCAAGTTCTTCCACACCGATCTTGATAAAAAACCATTTCTGTATGGACCTCGCTTTGTGCACGGGGTCATTGTCATGCTGAAACAGGAAAGGGCCTTCCCCAAACTGTTGCCACAGAATGATCTAGAATGTCATTGTATGCTGTAGTGTTAAGATTTTCCTTCACTGGAACTAAGGGGCCCAAACCATGAAAAACAGCCCAAGACCAGTATTCCTCCTCCACCAAACTTTAATGTTGGCAGTATGCATTGGAGCAGGTAGCGTTCTCCTAGCATCCTCCAAACCCAGATTTGTCCGTTGGACTGCCAGATGGTGAAGCGTGATTCATCACTCCAGAGAATGTGTGTCCAATGGCAGCGAGCTTTACACCACTCCAGCCGAAGCTTGGCATTGCGCATGGCGATCTTAGGCTTGTGTGCAGCTGTTCGGCCATGGAAACCCATGAAGCTCCCGACGAACAGTTATTGTGCTGCCAGGGGCAGTTTGGAACACGGTAGTGAGTGTTGCAACCGAGGACAGACTATTTGTACCTGCTTCAGCACTTGACGTTCCCGTTCTGTGAGCTTGTGTGGCCTACCACTTTGCGACTGAGCCGTTGTTGCTCCTAGACGTTTCCATGTCACAATAACAGCACTTACAGTTTGACCGGGGACAGCTCTAGCAGGGCAGAAATTTAACGAACTGACTTGTTGGAAAGGTGGCAACCCAAGACGGTACCACATTGAATGCCACTGAGCTATTCAGTAAGTCCAATGTTTGTCTATGGAGATTGCATGGCTGTGTGCTCGATTTTATACACCTGTCAACAACGGGTGTGGCTTAAGTAGCCGAATCCACTAATTTGAAGGGGTGTATATATGCAGCAATATTCCAACATCTAGTGGAAAACCTTCCCAGAAGAGTGAATGCTGTTATAGCAGCAATATTCCAACATCTAGTGGAAAACCTTCCCAGAAGAGTGAATTCTGTTATAGCAGCAATATTCCAACATCTAGTGGAAAACCTTCCCAGAAGAGTGAATTCTGTTATAGCAGCAATGTTCCAACATCTAGTGGAAAGCCTTCCCAGAAGAGTGAATGCTGTTATAGCAGCAATGTTCCAACATCTAGTGGAAAACCTTCCCAGAAGAGTGAATTCTGTTATAGCAGCGGTGGGGGGCAACTCCATATTAATGCACATGATTTTGCAATGAGGTGTTCGACTGAGCAGGTGTCCACATACTTTTTGCCATGTAGTGTTCTGGACTGACATGGCTTGTTCTGATATTTCTTAATTTTGGGGATTTTTGTGTATTGTTAGGTATGCAGCACGGTTGGTGCTAGAAACATAAGCATTTCACTTCACCTGCGATAACATTTGCAAAATATGTGTAATCAAACTAAATGCTTTGTGTGGATTTAGTATTTACGTATGAACTTTAACACAATCACAATGTTTACTGTGTAATGCACAAAAAAAAAACACAATTGGTAAGGAAACATGTCCATCTCTCCCGCTCTAGATCCTGGCCTTGGTAGCCCGGTATACAAGGACTACCAGCGTAGTTTCGTCCAGGAGAGGGACAGGGACATGTATGTGGACCGCAGCATCAACGAGGACAACTACAACCTCTTCAGCTGTCTCTCCAGGTCAGTAATCACAGGACACGTCTTCTACGCAAACTATTAGGTTTAGATGGGTAGGTTAATCAGGCAATACAGCTGAGGGAGCAGGAGGCAAAGTTCGGGGTGCTAAAATAGAGTCCACTGTTTATATACTGAAGATTAACCTAAGATGTCAAGAAGTAATTGTTTATGGAAAAACACTGAGCTCCTGATTTGAATGACTCATTGATGTGTATCTGACATCCCTCTCTCTCCTCTCTCCAGGAACCCCTGGCTCCCAGGCTGGATCCTGACCACCACTCTGATCCTGTCTATTCTGGTTCTCATCTGGATCTGCTGTGCTACCGTGGCGACCGCTGTTGACCAATATGTCCCAGCTGAGGTAACTCTTCCCTCTAGGTCAAAAATTATGAAGGAATATTCTAAAATCCCATAAATCTTTGCAGAAATGCAAAAAATAAATAAAGGGGCGGCACTGGTCCCACGAATCCCAGTAAACCTGGGTACAGATCTTAATTTGTCCCATTTCGTCACAGGAGGATTTGATTGAATATTTAGAATCTCCACAGGGGGGCAGCTGGCAAAGGTGTTTTGTAGGCTACACAATGCAGTACCGTACCATAGTTTCTAAACCCAGTGGCGCAACATAGCGAGACTTCCAGGAACGCTTGTCAAGCAGACCACGCCAGGGTTTGGTGTTTGAGATGTCAATAAGGGAAGTAATTATATATATATATATTTTATCATTCGTTAATTTTCTCAAATTTTTAAAAGGCGCAACAAAGATTCGAGCCATTTTCTTAAGTAGTTGAACATGTTATTATTCAAACCTCGTGGAAGTGACAAACTGACACTGTGTCCTATAATAACTCAAATACATAGGTAGGTTATGCTTCAGTTAACACCATCTGCTATTAAATTCACTCACTTTAGGCAACCTCAATTAAAACAACAATGTAGACTACTTTAAACAACACTATAATTAAACCAGATCTAAAGGCATATCCCCATGAAACTGACTGGCGTCAAATGGTTACTATGCAGATGTTGAATAATTATCATTCACGATTGAATGTGGTGGTGTTTTTGTCTTACAGTAACGCTATGCTGTTTGGTGGAATACTGAGATGGTTGTGATCTTGCAGACATTGATTCGGCTTTGATCAAATTTTGATCAAACGAGCACCATTCGTCTGGGTAAAATTCGGGGGATTGAGTTGTTTGAGCCAGAAGGGCGTGGGGCGGAATTGAACCTTCACCGTCACGGATGTGTGCTGAAGGCAGCTTGGGTTGTCCTTCCCCCCCCCCCCCGGTATCCATCTCCTGTCCCCCCCCCCTCCTGGTATCCATCTCCTGTCCCGTCCCCTGGTATCCATCTCCTGTCCTCCCCCGGTATCCATCTCCTGTCCCCCCCCCCCGGTATCCATCTCCTGTCCCCCCGGTATCCATCTCCTGTCCCCCCCCCGGTATCCATCTCCTGTCCTCCCCCCGGTATCCATCTCCTGTCCTCCCCCCGGTATCCATCTCCTGTCCTCCCCCCGGTATCCATCTCCTGTCCTCCCCCCGGTATCCATCTCCTGTCCTCCCCCGGTATCCATCTCCTGTCCTCCCCCCGGTATCCATCTCCTGTCCCCCCCGGTATCCATCTCCTGTCCCCCCCCCGGTATCCATCTCCTGTCCCCCCCGGTATCCATCTCCTGTCCCCCCCCCGGTATCCATCTCCTGTCCCCCCCGGTATCCATCTCCTGTCCCCCCCCGGTATCCATCTCCTGTCCCCCCCCGGTATCCATCTCCTGTCCCCCCCCGGTATCCATCTCCTGTCCCCCCCCCGGTATCCATCTCCTGTCCCCCCCGGTATCCATCTCCTGTCCCCCCCCCCCCCCCCCGGTATCCATCTCCTGCCCCCCCCCCCCCGGTATCCATCTCCTGTCCTCCCCCCCGGTATCCATCTCCTGTCCTCCCCCCCCCGGTATCCATCTCCTGTCCTCCCCCCGGTATCCATCTCCTGTCCTCCCCCCCCCCCGGTATCCATCTCCTGTCCTCCCCCGGTATCCATCTCCTGTCCTCCCCCGGTATCCATCACCTGTTCCCCCCCCCCCCCCCCGGTATCCATCACCTGTCCCCCCCCCCCCCCCGGTATCCATCACCTGTCCCCCCCGTATCCATCTCCTGTCCCCCCCCCCCCCCCGCTTGCCATGCAGTAGCCGAGAGAACAGTCTGACTTGGGTGACTGGAGTCTTTGACAATATAGTATATGGGTTCTGGATGACAGGAAGCTTGGCCCCAGTAATGTACTGAGCTTTACGCATTACCCTCTTTAGGGTCTTGCGGTCGGGTCAGGATGCTCTCGATGGTGCAGCTATATAACTTTTTGAGGATCTGGGGACCCATGTCAAATCTTTCCATTCTCCTGGGGGGGCGGGAGGCGGGCGTTGTCGTGCACTCTTCGCGACTTTCTTGGTGTGTTTGGACGATGATAGTTTGTTGATGTGGACACCAAGGAACTTAACTCTCGACCGACTCCACTACAGCCCTGTCGATGTGAATGGAGGCATGTTCGGTCCACCTTTTCCTGTAGTCCACGATCATCTCCTTTGTCTTGCTTAATATTAGGAAAGTTGATCATTATAGTGGGCCTAGCCTATGGAAAGCTGATGGGATCCTCTTTTTAAGAGGCCACAATTGCATAGCTCATGGGCTCTCATGCAGTGTTGGAATCCATTTGCATTGATGTCAGAGTGATTAGAGGGACAATAGAGTGCTGAGTACCAGGCGGTTAGCAAGTTTGGTAGGTTACTAATGACCATCAGCAGCATCGGAGCTTGGAAGAAGCCTAGTTACCTTGACTAAACGGTCACGTGGCATTTGACTACGGTCATGACTCGTGACTGCCAGTGTGGCGGTAATATAGTCACCGCAACAGCCCTAGTCCAGGTAGCTATTTGATTAACCACTTGCTCCTACCTGGCACGCAGGCGTCCCATCTAGAGCTCTGGAAATGCAAATGCGCTACGCTAAATGCTAATAGTATTAGTTAAAACTCAAACGTTCATTAAAATACACATGCAGAGTATTGAATTAAAGCTACACTCGTTGTGAATCCAGGCAACAAGTCAGATTTTTAAAATGCTTTTCGGCGAAAGCATGAGAAGCTATTATCTGATAGCATGTAACACCCCAAAAGACCCGCAGGGGACGTAAACAAAATAATTAGCATAGTCGTCGCTACACAAACCACACAATAAAATATAAAACATTCATTACCTTTGACCATCTTCTTTGTTGGCACTCCTAGATGTCCCATAATCACTATTGGGTCTTTTTTTTCCGATTCATTTTTTTAAATTCAAAAAGTCGACAAACTTTCACTAAACACTTAGAAATACTTTTGTAGTGCAACTTTAGGTATTAGTACATGTTAATAAGCGATAAAATTCATCAGGAGGCGATGTAACTTCTATAGTGTCGTCTGGAAAAAAACATGGCCGGAGAGAGCTCGACCAAAACATCCGGCAGGGAAGAAATGACAAGACTCTAGACAACGTGTGGTAGCTGTAGGCGCTGAAACCTCGGTCTCATGTAATTCGGTTCACTTTGAACAATTCCTGGAAGTAAGCGCAAGGATATTTATTTCCATTTTCAGTGATCAGGTTTTCCTGCGCTATTCGATGAAACTCACGCTCTGTTAAAGTCACAGCCGTGATTTAACCAGTTTTAGAAACGTCAGAGTGTTTGCTATCCACACATACTAATCATATGCATATACTATATTCCTGGCATGAGTAGCAGGGCGCTGAAATGTTGCGCGATTTTTAACAGAATGTTCGAAAAAGTAGGGGGTAGGAGTAACAGGTTAACTATTTATCAGTCTTATGGCTTGAGGGTAGAAGCTGTTCAGGGTCCTGTTGGTTCAACTGGCTGGTTTTAGTGAAAGGGTACTTAACAGTGGTTTATTAACACACGATAGCAATCAAGACAGAACCAAAGTCTCCCTATCAATATTGAAAATCAAACTTTTACGTCTTTTGTCTTTGTAGAAACTGAGTATCTATGGAGACATGGAGTACGCCAAGGACCAGAAACTGCTGACCCCTTACCCAGCATCCTCTCTGGTCATCATCACCTCTGGGCAGGAGGAGGAGGCTGGACCCCTCCCTTCCAAAGTTAACCTGGACCAGTCCAACATCTAAACATCAAACCAGCTAGCCTGGGCACCAGTCGGTTTGTGCTATCTTTCCGCTTCTTGCCACTCCTAAACTGGCAAGGACACAACCCGACCTTTACCCAGGCTACAAACCAACAGGGGGGAGATGATGATTAAGAGTAAAAGGCCTTTTTATGGAGATTTTCGAGACTACGATTAATCTGGGTCCGGACTAGTGAATTGAAACATGATTGTGCAGATTGAGGAAGGAAATCTAAGAAGATTTATGAAAAATCATGCTAAATTGGGTATCCATTGAAAGGGTTGTTCTTCAGTCCAGGAGTAGGTTTAATCTGGGTCTGCAAACTGAAGCTGTCAGTCTTACTTTTTCACACTGTTAGAACCCGTTTTAGTCTAAAACTGCTTCCAGCACATTTTTTTTTGTATTTTTTTTTGTAGTGACTGTTGTCTTGTTCCTCTCTCAAGCTCTAGAGATTGGCATAAGAATTGGGTGGTGTTTGTTGTTGTTGTTCTGTGACTTGGCATATAGTGATGCACTATCACGATGATGGCAGCACAGTTACATTAGCTTCTTTGTAAGACTTTCTTTGTTGGTGTGTGTATTCCAGACCCTCATTTGATGCATTATTGAATAATTATTATTTTGTTTGAGTTCTCTTCATGAGTCCCCAATGGCCCCCTATTCCCTAGATAGTGTTGTCAAAGAATACTGCACTATAAAGGAAATGGGGAGCGTTTGGGGATGTAGCACAACTTTTATGTGCCGATTTCATTTAAAATGTAGAAACCCTAAATACATTTTGGTGAAATGACACGGGTCAGTAACGGGCTATGTGCATCTACCACTACCGCTGTCTGTGTCCCTTTCACTTATTGTGGTCGTGTTTAATCTGTAGTGGTTGGGTGGAGGTTTTCTGTTTATAAGCAGCTCTTTGTCACAACAGAGATTTTTGTTTTAAAATATTATACAATTAACACTGATAAATGTGACTTCAGATTTGCTTTAGACATGACACCACTGTGGGTAGTTGTAACTTAACTTTGGCTTTCTCCTGATGAGGAATGGTTTTGAAATAAACAAGATTGAGTCAAGCGGCTGTTTGTCTATATGTTGTTTTGACAGCGTGATACTTCAAATACTTTAACTTGTAGTCATGTTTACTATATTGACCGTTAGGTCTGTCCTAAATCCTCTAAATCACAGCAACATGGCAAAAGGAGAACTTTGGAAGGAAGGGGTGTAAGTATCCAAGAAGTGCCTGCGTCACCCACAAATGATTTCCCTGTCCTCCCTCCCTCCCTCTCTCTCATTAGTCTGGTCCTCTCACTCCCTCCCTCTCTCTTCACTCATTAGTCTGGTCCTCTCCCTCTTTCTCTCTCTCTTCACTCATTAGTCTGGTCCTCTCCCTCCCCCTCCCTCCCTCTCTCTCTCTCTCTCTCTTCACTCATTAGTCTGGTCCTCTCCCTCCCCCTCCCTCCCTCTCTCTCTCTCTTCACTCATTAGTCTGGTCCTCTCACTCCCTCCCTCTCTCTCTCTTCACTCATTAGTCTGGTCCTCTCCCTCCCTCCCTCTCTCTTCACTCATTAGTCTGGTCCTCTCCCTCCCCCTCCCTCTCTCTCTTCACTCATTAGTCTGGTCCTCCCCCTCCCTCTCTCTCTCTTCACTCATTAGTCTGGTCCTCTCCCTCCCCCTCCCTCCCTCTCTCTCTCTCTCTCTTCACTCATTAGTCTGGTCCTCTCCCCCTCCCTCCCTCTCTCTCTCTCTCTCTCTCTTCACTCATTAGTCTGGTCCTCTCCCTCCCCCTCCCTCCCTCTCTCTCTCTCTCTCTCTCTTCACTCATTAGTCTGGTCCTCTCCCCCTCCCTCCCTCCCTCTCTCTCTCTCTCTCTTCACTCATTAGTCTGGTCCTCTCCCTCCCCCTCCCTCTCTCTCTCTCTCTTCACTCATTAGTCTGGTCCTCCCCCTCCCCTCTCTCTCTCTTCACTCATTAGTCTGGTCCTCTCCCTCCCCCTCCCTCCCCTCTCTCTCTCTCTCTCTCTCTCCACTCATTAGTCTGGTCCTCTCCCTCCCCCTCCCTCCCTCTCTCTCTCTTCACTCATTAGTCTGGTCCTCTCCCTCCCTCTCTCTCTCTCTCTTCACTCATTAGTCTGGTCCTCTCCCTCCCCCTCCCTCCCTCTCTCTCTCTTCACTCATTAGTCTGGTCCTCTCCCTCCCTCTCTCTCTCTCTCTCTTCACTCATTAGTCTGGTCCTCCCTCTCTCTCTCTCTCTTCACTCATTAGTCTGGTCCTCTCCCTCCCTCCCTCCCTCTCTCTCTCTCTCTCTCTCTCTCTCTCTCTTCACTCATTAGTCTGGTCCTCTCCCTCCCTCCCTCCCTCCCTCTCTCTCTCTCTCTTCACTCATTAGTCTGGTCCTCTCCCTCCCTCCCTCCCTCTCTCTCTTCACTCATTAGTCTGGTCCTCTCCCTCCCTCCCTCCCTCCCTCTCTCTCTTCACTCATTAGTCTGGTCCTCTCACTCCCTCCCTCTCTCTTCACTCATTAGTCTGGTCCTCTCCCTCCCTTCTTACAACGTACGCTTAAGGGAAGAAGGGAAACAAACTCTATCGACAATCAACGATTGAGTATCTATAGGGATGTTTGAGCTCCAGAAAGAGGAAAGTAAGGGGAATCCAGTTTATTTTTTATTTAACCAGGCAAGTCAGTTAAGAACAAATTCTTATTTACAACAATGTCCTACTGGGGAACAATTAATTAACTGCCTTGTTCAGGGGCAGAAAGACAGATTTTTTTTTCAACATTGTCAGCTCGGGGATTCGATCAAGCAACCTTTCGGTTACTGACCCAACGCTCTAACCACTAGGTTACCTGCTCGTAAGGCCTCACTGTACCATTGTCCACACAAGATCAGATACAACATTGTCATGATTTATTAGATAATGTATTGCAACAATTTGGATTTACTTAGGATGAATCTTCACTGAATGAAGTGAAACACAATTTTGATTAAAACGGGTGTACAAGGAAAACCAGTGTAGTTTTGTCCAAGAGAGGAACAGGGACATGTATGTGGACTGGAGCATCAACGAGGACAACTACAACCTCTTCAAGCTGTCTCTCCAGGCCAATTCTCACAGGACACGTCTTCTGCCACTGGGCCTTTGAGCAAAGCACTTAACCCCTGAAACTGCTCCAGGGGTACTGCAGACTAGCTGATCCTGCTCTTTCAATCTCTCTGTGTGTTTTCTGTTCTCAACCAGTTAAGCAGGGGTTGGAACCGAATACTGGGGGAAAAAAAAAACATTTTTCGAGGAACAGAATCAGAACCAGGAACAAACATTTTCTATCCTGTTCCAGAACAGAACCTGTAGAAAAGGCCCACGGAGTTGGTGGAATAATTATTTAATTCATTGCCATTTACTCAGCTGGGCTAGGGGCGCTTTAATTTACTTAGTATGAATGGAAATGTCAGGTGGAAATGTCCGACAGATCTCAACTCCATAAAAGGAGGAAATTGCCATTGCCTGATCTCGCTGCTTTCTCTTCCTTAACTCCATCTGATCCAGAAGTTCTGTGCGTCCATGAATCCACGTAAGTCCACAGACTCTGTTACCTTTCATGTTACCTTTCTGAATTATCTGTGGCGAACGGGAGAGTGGGCCATTCAGTTACTGTTAATAGTTATTACCTTGGAGCGCAGCTTCAAACATATTGTGTAATGTGAATTGTCAATGATCACGGCCCTACAGATCCTCATAGGCCAATTAGGCAATCAATATGGTTCATGTGTATTGAAATTAATTATGTACACATGAAGACAATTGAAAGCGTGAAATGAGAAACGTCATTGTTTGCTAACTGATTGATGTTGATAATGGGGATTATAGATTGTATAACCATTCACTGTTTGTATTCTTTCATGATTTATGATAAATAGTTATGAGCCTAAATGACTCGCGGATGATTACTATTGACTTCTTAATGAACTGGACTGTTGAATTCCCTAACTTATGTTAATAATGACTGATATGATTTGATCTTTGATTATGAATTTGATTGGATACATGTTATTTGTTTCCTTTGTGATGCAACACAGACTACTCAGTAAATATACCACTTTATGGTTAAAGGAATTCCTGCCTCAGTCTCATCCATTCCTCTGTCACCTGACAAGTGACCACCTGTTCACCTTCACTGTCAGTCATCCTACCCGTCCAGCTACCCACACAGATTCCACTAATCTTTCAGAACCGTTATTTTTAAAAGCATGGGAACCGGTTAATAACTTGATTTTACATTCCAGGCATTTGTTTTTCTTCAGTCCCACAAAAAAATGCAACGGGGTGCCAATTCTTCATCTTCACTAGGAAGCACTGGCTTCACTAGGAAGCACTGGCTTCACTAGGAACCACTGGCTTCAATAGGAACCACTGGCTTCACTAGGAACCACTGGCTTCACTAGGAACCACTGACTTCACTAGCACTAGGAACCACTGGCTTCACTAGGAACCACTGGCTTCACTAGGAACCACTGGCTTCACTAGGAACCACTGGCTTCACTAGGAACCACTGGCTTCACTAGGAACCACTGGCTTCACTAGGAACCACTGGCTTCACTAGGAACCACTGGCTTCACTAGCACTAGGAACCACTGGCTTCACTAGGAACCACTGGCTTCACTAGGAACCACTGACTTCACTAGCACTAGGAACCACTGACTTCACTAGCACTAGGAACCACTGGCTTCACTAGGAACCACTGGCTTCACTAGGAAGCACTGGCTTCACTAGGAACCACTGGCTTCACTAGGAAGCACTGGCTTCACTAGGAACCACTGGCTTCACTAGGAACCACTGGCTTCACTAGGAACCACTGGCTTCACTAGGAAGCACTGGCTTCACTAGGAAGCACTGGCTTCACTAGGAACCACTGGCTTCACTAGGAACCACTGGCTTCACTAGGAACCACTGGCTTCACTAGGAACCACTGGCTTCACTAGGAACCACTGGCTTCACTAGGAACCACTGACTTCACTAGGAACCACTGGCTTCACTAGGAACCACTGACTTCACTAGGAACCACTGGATTCACTAGGAACCACTGACTTCACTAGGAACCACTGGCTTCACTAGGAACCACTGGCTTCACTAGGAACCACTGGCTTCACTAGGAACCACTGACTTCACTAGGAACCACTGGCTTCACTAGGAACCACTGGCTTCACTAGGAACCACTGGCTTCACTAGGAACCACTGGCTTCACTAGGAACCACTGGCTTCACTAGGAACCACTGACTTCACTAGGAACCACTGGCTTCACTAGGAACCACTGGCTTCACTAGGAACCACTGACTTCACTAGGAACCACTGGCTTCACTAGGAACCACTGGCTTCACTAGGAACCACTGACTCGCACAATGGATGTTTTCTGATCCTGTCTTTTCTGACTCATCTGGATCTGCTGTGCTACCATGGCAACTGCTGTAGTTCAATACATCCCAGCTGAGGAAAGTCTTCTCCTAGGCCAAAAATATAAGTGTTAGTATTCTAATATCCCATAACTCTTTGCATAAATGAAACAAAAACAAATAGATATGAACAAACAAAATTGAAAATGTTTCTGTTGTCGTTGTAGAAACTGAGTATCTATTTGTATTTATTATAGATCCCCATTAGTTCATGCCAAAGCAGCAGCTACTCTTCCTGGGGTCCAGCAAAATTAAGGCAGTTTATACAATTTTAAAAACATTACAATATATTCACAGATTTCACAACACACCGTGTGCCATCAGGCCCCTTCTACACCACCACATATCTACAGTACTAAATCCATGTGTATGGATAGTGCATATGTTATCGTGTGTGTGTATGCATGTGTCTGTGTCTATGTTTGGTTTGTGTTGCTTCACAGTCCCCGCTGTTCCATAAGGTGTTTTTTATCTGTTTTTTAAATCTAATTTTACTGCTGGCATGAGTTACTTGATGTGGAATAGAGTTCCATGTAGTCATGGCTCTATGTAGTACTGTGCACCTCCCATAGTCTGTTCTGGACTTTGGGACTGTGACTTCTCACCATCTACGCTACTACTGCATCAATATGTTTTGACCATGACAGTTTACAATCCAGGGTTACTACAAGCAGTTCAGTCATCTCAACTTGCTCAATTTCCACATTATTTATTACAATATTTAGTTGAGGTTTAGGGTTTAGTGAGTGTTTTGTTCCAAATACAACGCTTTTAGTTTTAGAAATATTTAGGGCTAACTTATTCCTTGCCACCCTCTCTGAAACTAACTACAGCTCCTTGTTAAGTGTTGCAGTCATTTCAGTCGCTGTAGTAGCTGCCGTGTAGAGTATTGAGTCATCTGCATACATAGACACTCTGGCTTTACTCAAAGTCAGCGGCATGTCGTATACATTTTAAAAAGCAAGGGGCCTAAACAGCTACCCTGGGGAATTCCTGACTTTAACTGGATTATATTTGAGAGGCTTCCATTAAAGAAAACCTTATGTGTTCTGTTAGACAGGTAACTCTTTATCCACATTACAGCAGGGGGTGTAAAGCCATAACACATGTTTTTCCAGCAGCAGACTATGATTGATAATGTCAAAAGCTGTGCTGAAGTCACCACAATCTTTTTATCATCAATTTCTCTCAGCCAATCATCAGTCATCAGTGTAAGTGCTATGCTTGTTCAGTGTCCTTCCCAATAAGCGTGCTGAAATTCTGTTGTCAATTTATTTACTGTGAAATAGCATTGTATCTGGTCAAACACCAATTTTTCCATCCAGATGTTTACAAAGTGTTGGTAACAGGCTACTTGGTCGTCTATTTGAGCCAGTAAAGGGGGCTTTACTATTCCTGGGTAGCAGTGACTTTAGCTTCCCTCCAGACCTGAGGGCAAATGCTCTCTAGTAGGCTTATATTGAAGATGTGGCAAATAGGAGTAGCAATATCGTCTGCTATTATCCTCAGCAATTTTCCACCCAGATTGTCAGACCCTGGTGGCTTGTCATTGTTGACAACCATTTTTTTCACCTCTTCCACACTGACTTTAATGGAATTCAAAAGTACTATTCTAGTCTTTCATAATTTGGTCAGATATACTTGGATGTGTAGTGTCAGTGTTTGTTGCTGGCATGTCATCCCTAAGGTTGCTAATCTTGCCAATGAAAAAGTAATTAAAGTAGTTTGCAATCTATGGAGATATGAAGGAACCAGAGTCATTCAATATTGAAAATAAAACTTTTCCGTCTTTGTAGAAACTGAGTATCAATGGATACATGGAGTACGCCAAGGACCACAAGCTGCTGACATCTTACCCAGGATCCTCTCTGGTCCTCCCCTCCAAGCCGGAGGAAGAGGCTGGACCACTCTAACATCTAAACATCTAGGGGCCAAACCAACATGGTGGAGATCAGAGTTGGGCTCAATTCCATTTCAATGCCAGTCAATTCAGGAAGTACACTGAAAATCCAATTCCAATTCTCTGTTAATGCTCGTCTAAAATGTATTTTTATAGTGATACCTCCAATACCTAGCATTTCCTTTAAAGCCGTATTCCCATATTGACTGTTAGGTCAACCGTAAACCCTCAAACACAGAGTAGCTATGGCAAAGAACAATTCAAAGGCTTTTAAGTTTCTAAGTGACTATAAACAAACCACTAAAACTGATTTAGAACTATTTCCCCATTCAGACTTCAGTCCATTGAACCTTGGTGCCCAGTTTATTATTGTTTACGGATAGATTCTGTTTACCTTTGTCACTGTGGGCATGTCTGAGCTGGTGTGAGGTGACTTGAGGGGAAACTGTTGTTTCCACAATGCCTCAATGGTAACCAAGTAACTATCACTGAACCTATCAACCTACCTATAATTACCTACCATAATGGTACTATGCAACTAGTTTAGCTGTGCTTTAGTAGTGCTTAGATATGTTGAATAGGGAATATTGAAGAGCTACAACATGAATACTAACCGGACCCACCCACAGCAGGTAATGTCTCAAGTGTCCGTTGGAATGAAATTTGGAACAATAGTGTTTTTTTTTTGTAAACGTCCATGGAATCATTTTAATTTCATCAATACGGAAACAACGATTTCCTCCATGTTGGAAAATATTTCCTGGGACTTAAAATGTATCACTTTTCTATTCCATGTCAGAGACTGTTTGATGACCGTTCATTGGGGTCACCTGATGAAGGTAAGACAACTTATTTTGTCTGTCATCACCTAGAAATGGTGTGGTACACGTTATGGTACACGGTATGATACACACAGGGCCTCCCATGGAATCCCAACAATACAGGGCTCTGGCCAAAAGAAGTGTACTAAACGGAGCATAGGATGCCATTTGAGAAATAACTATAGACGTGTACAGGATCTGTCGCTGGACTGTGGTCTTTCTCCCATCTGTCTGTCCACAGACTGCTGTGGAGAGTGCTGCAAGCCTAGCTGTCGGTGCTGCAGCAGACGAGCAGTCTGTCTCTCCAGTATAATACTAACTGTAGGAACAGTCCTGGCTGTGGTAGGGGTTATACTCGCTCTGGTCTTTGGGATCCCCAAATCACCTCCTGGTAAGATAAACACACGGGTCTTTCTCTGCTGGATCACAATTATTTAGGAGGGGACTGTGGATATGTCTCCGTACATTAGTCACACACGACGATATCTCAGACAGCAATAGCATGATTCTGGCGAAACTTGGGTGAATGGTGCATGTTTTACAAAATTACACTGATTGGCCAGATGGTGGCACTTTAATTAAGCAATAGGTCCCGAGGGGGTGTGGTATATGACTAATATACCACAGCTAAGGGCTGTTCTTATACACGACGCAACGCTTAGTGCCTGGACACAGACCTTAGCCGTGGTATATTGGCCATATATCACAAACCCCCCCCCGAGGTGCCTTATTGCTATTACAAACCGGTTACCAACGTAATTAGAGCAGTAAAAACAAGTGTTTTGTCGTACCCGTGGTATACGGTCTCATATACCACGGCTGTTAGACAATCAGCATTCAGGGCTTGAACCACCCAGTTCATAACAAGAGATTGAAAATGCTAACTTTGAAAGGTCACACCACTCACCCCGTTTGAGTCATGAAATACCGTACATAAGTCCCTCTCCTCATAAGGAACAGATTTGACTCAGGGACCCATAAGGTCCGCCATTGATGGATTTTCGCCATTTAGAATATTGTAAAAAAACACTTAAAAACGCTACTCTTCTGGCACCGAATGTCCGATCTTCACGAAACTTGATATGTGGCGTCTACGGACGAAGGTCTCTCAATGCAATATTTTCCAGACTAGTACTTAATATAATAATAATAACATATGCCATTTAGCAGACGCTTTTATCCAAAGCGACTTACAGTCATGTGTGCATACATTCTACGTATGGGTGGTCCCGGGGATCGAACCCACTACCCTGGCGTTACAAGCGCCATGCTCTACCAACTGAGCTACAGTTCACGTTGGCGTGATCTGGCACATAAAAAAAGTCAAGGATGTTCATATTGTAAATACATTTGGTACACATGTTGCATACAATGTCAAGACTCAGCATATGCAAGAACATTCATATCGACCACACGGTGGCGCTATAACAGGCACGTGTTTATATCTCTTGATGTGTTTGACTCAAGAGTGTTGAAATTTGGCGCACATGCTTAGGGAAACGAGACTAGCTAATCCACGTGATATCCCAGACACCACTGGCCTGGTTTAGACAACTTTGGTGAATGATGAGTCTTGGAATAGAGATCTGTCAGTTACTTACTGTTGTCTTGTTTATCCATGTAATGGAGTGCTATTGTATGCAGTTACTGATATCTGACACAAGATGGCAGTAAATACTACCTTTCAGTGATATCCTGGGTTTGAAGGCCTATTTGTTGTGAAGACTTGGGGCCCTGTTCATAAAGCATTTCAGAGAGAGTGCTGCTGTAAGATCAGCAATCAGCGCGCCCCCCGTTCTTTCATTATGGTCTAAAAGGTCTAAACTGATCCGAGATCAGTGATACTACTCTGATGCTTTGTGGATACGGATCCTAGATCAGTGATATTACTCTGATGCTTTGTGAATACTGATCCTAGATCAGTGATACTAGTCTGATGCTTTGTGGATACTGATCCTAGATCAGTGATACTACTCTGATGCTTTGTGAATACTGATCCTAGATCAGTGATACTACTCACTGATACTACTCACTACTCACTACTCACTAGATCAGTGATACTACTAGTAATGAGGGTTTGTAAATGTCCCCTTGTAGTAAACAGTGTCTGCAGGACAGAGGACAATGCGACAGGCTTTCTGTGTGACGACAGACTGACCTGTATCCCGCCCTCTGACCTCTGTAACGGGGTCGTGACCTGCCCCAAAGGAGCCGATGAGGACACACACGTGCAGTTAGTCACTGTTCCAATAATGTTCTTATTTTCCATTTGTCATTTATTTTGATTTAACCTTTATTTTTTTAATTTTAGCAAACACGATCATAATACATTCATGGTAATAAGTGATGTGATGCACCGATATGACGTTTTTGGTCGATATCTGATATTCTTCTTGCCAAAAACAAACCCAGATACCAATAACCGATATTTAACATTTTAGCGGCCTTTTAAGCATTCTAGTACAGTTACATTAGTTAAAACACACACGTACGCAGCAGTCTAAGGCACTGCATATCAGTGCAAGAGGCGTCATTACAGTCCCTGGTTCGAATCCAGGCTGTATCACATCCGGCCGTGTTTGGGAGTCCCATAGGGTAGCGCACAATTGGCCCAGCGTCGTCCGGGTTTGGCCAGGGTAGGCCCTCATTGTAAATAAAAATTGGTTCCCCCTTCTGATGACCAGGTGGCGAATCGCATCTCTGCATGTCTGGCAGACATATCAGTGTGGATGACGGATCACCACCTCAAGCTGAACCTCGGCAAGACGGAGCTGCTCTTCCTCCCGGGGAAGGACTGCCCGTTCCATGATCTCGCCATCACGGTTGACAACTCCATTGTGTCCTCCTCCCTGAGCGCTAAGAACCTTGGCGTGATCCTGGACAACACCCTGTCGTTCTCAACTAACATCAAGGCGGTGGCCCGTTCCTGTAGGTTCATGCTCTACAACATCCGCAGAGTACGACCCTGCCTCACACAGGAAGCGGCGCAGGTCCTAATCCAGGCACTTGTCATCTCCCGTCTGGATTACTGCAACTCGCTGTTGGCTGGGCTCCCTGCCTGTGCCATTAAACCCCTACAACTCATCCAGAACGCCGCAGCCCGTCTGGTGTTCAACCTTCCCAAGTTCTCTCACGTCACCCCGCTCTCTCCACTGGCTTCCAGTTGAAGCTCGCATCCGCTACAAGACCATGGTGCTCGCCTACGGAGCTGTGAGGGGAATGGCACCTCAGTACCTCCAGGCTCTGATCAGGCCCTACACCCAAACAAGGGCACTGCGTTCATCCACCTCTGGCCTGCTCGCCTCCCTACCACTGAGGAAGTACAGTTCCCGCTCAGCCCAGTCAAAACTGTTCGCTGCTCTGGCCCCCCAATGGTGGAACAAACTCCCTCACGACGCCAGGACAGCGGAGTCAATCACCACCTTCCGGAGACACCTGAAACCCCACCTCTTTAAGGAATACCTAGGATAGGATAAGTAATCCCTCTCACCCCCCTTTAAGATTTAGATGCACTATTGTAAAGTGACTGTTCCACTGGATGTCATAAGGTGAATGCACCAATTTGTAAGTCGCTCTGGATAAGAGCGTCTGCTAAATGACTTAAATGTAATGTAAATGTAACAAGGACTGTCCCCGGGAAAACGGGGACGTCTGGTCACCCTATGCTAGACTGACTGCCACATCCATCCCCTAATCTCTGAACCAAATCAAAGGTGTGTACCCTGGCCATGTGAACATTCTGTCATCAGAGACCGGATCCACACCAATGATCAGAATCTTGGAGCAGTTACAATAATAAAACAATATACTTTTATTTGTAAAAAGTTTAAAACGTAAATAAGTAGCAGATTGACGAAGAAAACACTCTAAATGTTCCTCCAGCTAAGGAGTGCTTGGGGTCCACTTAACAAAAACTAAAAGACCCACCAAAGCTAACCTAGAGGTGGAACCTGAACTCTACAGGATGCATGACACCAGGAAGAGGTAAAATTGAGCACTGCATTGTCACACACACACACACACACACACACACACACACACACACACACACACACACACACACACACACATTTGGAGACTGTGGACCTCGGCTACGGAGAAGAAGCATCAGTAACTGTTGAGTAGATCCAAATCGCCTGCTGTGAGAGCTGGTGATGAAGAAGCACGTTTAACAGGAGGGCTGTGATGCCCACTGTCCCCGACCCGGTGTTTACGAGGCCTCTTCTTGTTCTGTGAACAGGGTTTTACATGTCCGTTGGTGGACCCTGCGATTTCAACGTTGTCGAGTGACGAGGGCTTCATCTGTCCACTTTTAGTCCCTGTGCATTGGGTCTGATGTGTGTGTGTGCTTGTTGCTGGTTTATACAAATGTATCCTCTCCCTGGTTTTGTCTTGTTCTTTGTCCTGGATCAGAGGTGATGCGCTCAGGATTCCTCTGACAAACTTCTCTCTGCCAACTGAAGAGCAAATAGTAATTGTCTTGTTTACAACAACAGCACCTGTATTGACAGCCATATATTGTATATAAAAACAGCACCAAACTGGCCACTGCAGAGACAGACAAGCTTAGAAAATAGCCTGGTTCAGATCGGTAATGTGCTTATAGCCAATTCCCCTAACCTCTGACATGTATGGCATGGCTAAGACTATCCGGCTAAAGAACACACAGCTCCCGACCTGGTTAGCTTTAAAATGGTCTTTCATTAAAATACTGATGTATATACAAAAGGATGTTAACACTTACAAAAGCGAATAGCTGATGTTCTTGACTCTTGGATCTTCTTTAGTTTGGGCAGTTCTGTTGCACTCAACTCCCACCGGTTTACTACCTGTCACAAACATACATGCCATACAAATAAAACAAGTTATCAATAAACGACTTTAGTACCATAAATGTGTGTTTTACAACAGGAGTGTTACCTGTTCTGCCCAGCCTCGTGTTTTAGAACAGGAGTGTTACCTGTTCTGCCCAGCCTCGTGTTTTACAACAGGAGTGTTACCTGTTCTGCCCAGCCTCGTGTTTTACAACAGGAGTGTTACCTGTTCTGCCCAGCCTCGTGTTTTAGAACAGGAGTGTTACCTGTTCTGCCCAGCCTCGTGTTTTACAACAGGAGTGTTACCTGTTCTGCCCAGCCTCGTGTTTTACAACAGGAGTGTTACCTGTTCTGCCCAGCCTCGTGTTTTACAACAGGAGTGTTACCTGTTCTGCCCAGCCTCGTGTTTTACAACAGGAGTGTTACCTGTTCTGCCCAGCCTCGTGTTTTAGAACAGGAGTGTTACCTGTTCTGCCCAGCCCGTGTTTTACAACAGGAGTGTTACCTGTTTGCCCAGCCTCGTGTTTTACAACAGGAGTGTTACCTGTTCTGCCCAGCCTCGTGTTTTACAACAGGAGTGTTACCTGTTCTGCCCAGCCTCGTGTTTTACAACAGGAGTGTTACCTGTTCTGCCCAGCCTCGTGTTTTACAACAGGAGTGTTACCTGTTCTGCCCAGCCTCGTGTTTTACAACAGGAGTGTTACCTGTTCTGCCCAGCCTCGTGTTTTACAACAGGAGTGTTACCTGTTCTGCCCAGCCTCGTGTTTTACAACAGGAGTGTTACCTGTTCTGCCCAGCCTCGTGTTTTACAACAGGAGTGTTACCTGTTCTGCCCAGCCTCGTGTTTTACAACAGGAGTGTTACCTGTTCTGCCCAGCCTCGTGTTTTACAACAGGAGTGTTACCTGTTCTGCCCAGCCTCGTGTTTTACAACAGGAGTGTTACCTGTTCTGCCCAGCCTCGTGTTTTACAACAGGAGTGTTACCTGTTCTGCCCAGCCTCGTGTTTTACAACAGGAGTGTTACCTGTTCTGCCCAGCCTCGTGTTTTACAACAGGAGTGTTACCTGTTCTGCCCAGCCTCGTGTTTTACAACAGGAGTGTTACCTGTTCTGCCCAGCCTCGTGTTTTACAACAGGAGTGGTCGAAGGCCTCCAGTAGTTTCTCAGACAGGACCAACCCCATGGTGTTCCTCACGGTCTGCTTGAATGACGGGCCAACCTGGGAATCAAATAGTATACATTTCACCCTCAGTTCTGTTAGCTATCAGCGGTGCCATCTTGTGGAAGACATGTTACAGATTGGAAACAAAGGGGTCAGAATAGAATCTTAGCTATGGTCTGGTGCAGGGCTCCAGACGGTGCCATCTTGTGGAAGACATGTTACAGATTGGAAACAAAGGGGTCAGAATAGAATCTTAGCTATGGTCTGGTGCAGGGCTCCAGACGGTGCCATCTTGTGGAAGACATGTTACAGATTGGAAACAAAGGGGTCAGAATAGAATCTTAGCTATGGTCTGGTGCAGGGCTCCAGACGGTGCCATCTTGTGGAAGACATGTTACAGATTGGAAAAAAGGGGTCAGAATAGAATCTTAGCTATGGTCTGGTGCAGGGCTCCAGACGGTGCCAGACGCACATTCTACACGGTCACCTCACTCAAAAACATATTATTTTATAGAAAGCTAAAAACATGGATTTGGTCAAACGAGTAAAGTAGTACATTATTCCTGTAATGAAAAAGTGTCCCTTTTCACTGGGTCCTGCTGCTGTGTACCGAGCGAGCCACGCTCCCTCTCCCGGGAAATAAAATGCTCTGTGTTCTGATTGTATAACATTTCAAAATCCTATCCTACGGAAAACACGGCTATCATGTTGTCACCGTTGAAGAAAGGAGGTTCAGCTTTCTGTAGGTTATTTTTTTTACTCAGCTCTCAATAGCAACTATTTTTTTTACAACCAACATATTTGATGTGGCTTTGAGATACGGACCATGTGAAATCCGCATAGGCCTCACTGGGAATGCATAGGCCTCACTGGGCAATAGGCTACAACATTTGAGCCATTCAAAATGTCCTGTTAGATGAATACATGGCTACTAGCAGTGGGTAATATCTTTAGAGTTAGCGTCAGCGATCTTACTAATGTGCTTTGAGTTTTCACTTAATCAGATGGTGAATTAGCCCCAATTATAATTAGTCTACGATATTAGTGCGCATTAAGATGCAGGCTAATTCATCTCTATTGAACCACAAATAATAATAATAATTACAGACATTTCTGGAGCTCTATTTTAACAGTAAAATATAACAAATAGTCTAATTTGTCAAGTCAAAATGTATGACAATCACTGGATTATGTTGCACATTCAAATATTTTAAATCACAACATGAAAATATTATTTTATTATGAAAATATGACAAAATGTATTTATTGTAGTCTACTACACTTTTTAATAAAGCACCGAATTACTTTATATACTAAAATGTTATATTACGTGCATTGGTTGGTGCCACCCAACTGAAAAACTTAAGAGGCACCAGTACCACCAGGGGAAAATGTTAGTCTGGAACCCTGGTCTTGTGACAGGGAGAAGTACAGAGTCAAAACCTTCTCACCTTTATGTTAGTTCCTGATACATCAAGACCCTGTAACTTTGGGAGGCATGTGAGATATCCAACTGCCTTCTCAGTGATCGGGTTGTCTGTTGGAAAGAGAAGTGAAAACATCCGGTTTAGAGCTATGCTGTGTGTCCCCTGGACCATCTAAGACTTCCTGACCTTGTCTTCCCTCCCATCTTCACTAGCTGGAAAAGAACAGATTAAAAATCACAAAACATGTATGGCATCCCTAAGAAGAATCTGCTTTCACGATTCAGATTTCCTTCCTAGCTGTGCAAATAACTAAGGATGAGACTAGGGTGCAATGTTGTACTATTGAGATGCCCTCATAACAGACTACTCACAGGACAGGTCCAGTATCTGTAGGTGTCTCAGCCCCCTCCTCATCATCCTGACAGGGGCTGTCAGTCTCTGGAGTCCCTGGTCTGACAGGCTGTTACCACCCAGGGACAGCTGGACCAGGCTACTGAGAAAAAGGAGAGGAGAACTACAATTGGACCAGGCTGATGGGGAGACAGACACAGGACTAACTTTACAAGGAAGTGGATACTCAGCACACACATCAAAAGCTTAGGCCTAGAGACCTAAATTGGTTGAGGTTACGATTGGGGGTTATTTCATTTAAAAAAGGCAAGTTAGTTAAGAAAAAAATTCTTAATTACAATGACTGTGTAATGGATGTGAAATAGCTAGCTAGATAGCGGTGGTGCGCACTAAATAGCGTTTCAATCGGTGACGTCACTTGCTCTGAGACCTTGAAGTAGCAGTTCCCCTTGCTCAGCTTTTGTGGAGCGATGGGTAACGATGCTTCGTGGGTGACTGTTGTTGATGTGTGCAGAGGGTCCCTGGTTCGCGCACCGGGTATGGTCGAGGGGACGGTCTAAAGTTATACTGTTACAACAGCCTAACCCAGACGACGCTGGGCCAATTGTGCGCCACCCTATGGGACTCCCAATTACGTCCGGTTGTGATTACAGCTCAGAATCGAACCAGGGTATGTAGTGACACCTCTAGCACTGAGATGCAGTGCCTTAGACCGCTGTGTCACTCAGGAGCCCAATATGGTTAGGCGAACCACCACCCAGAACCATTTGAAATCTGCCTGCTAAAGACACATCAGGGTCAATCACACACGTGCAGCTCAGCCTCAGTGAATTAATTAGACATTGTACTGTATGACAGAACAACAACTAAATATATTCCTACCTGGACAATGCATCTGATGTGAGATGTTGGAAGATGTCGTGGCTGTCTCCCAGTCTGCAGCCAAAGAGATCCAGGCACTTCAGACTATGAAACGTTTTTATCTCTTCCAGCTTTTCAGACAGCAAAGGAAACCTGTACGGAAATAAGGCAACAGGCAGCCAGCCCATGTATGAACTATCAATGAAGTGCATCGCAAGTTCCTAAATGGGCTGTAGGTTGAAGGTTACATAATGTTGGTTGTACTACAAGGTGGGGTATGTAGGCTAACTACAATGTGGCACGGACGGTGTTAATAACCAAGCTCTGTCCCCTGCCAATACTGCCTTACCTATGCCGTAAACAAAGTGACCCGAGCACTATGTCCCCGTATGCATCACTGAACAACTGCAGAGCCTTGGGGGCTGCATCAGGATCTGAAAATATCTGTTTTTCCTCCGCGGCGGCGAAGAGTCTGTCCCCTACTTGTTCAGGAAATCCTTCGAGAGAATCGACATGGTTGATGTTGTACGCCACAAACAGCAGAGATATGTCGTAGAGGGATTTGGCAGTGTACTTCAAACTGCCTTCTTTGTTATAGGTGAAGACGAAGTGCTCCTTTTTCAACGCCAGAGGGTTTGTTGTTCTGTGTGATGATGATGATGATGAAGGCGGCTTCGTCTCCGCGAGCACAATGTTATTGACGCGACGAAGCTGTCCTCTCTCGCGCACATATACTATGCCAGAGTCAAGGTCGCCCATTTTATAAGACTTTACTACGAATTAACGTCTTTCCACACCATTAATCTAGCTACAGTAACTAACCATCAAGTCGTGTTAACTAAGGAGATGTTCGATTCTGCCGCCAGCTTCCGTTTATAATTCTGGCTGAACTGGGCCTGTCTAAAACGACGTCTTGGGTATTCAATTCGTCCTTCACAATAAAGGTCCCTCACGTTGATAACCTACAATCCATGAAGAAAAACATATATATTTTGCTCCGTCAATTTAGTCAACATAAAACAAAACTCACAAAAGACAAGAGATAAGTTACTAAAGACAACAAATAAAAGAGGACTTAACTATAAACTAAAGTTGTATTATAAACTCAGTAATAGGTTAAAAAAAAGTTAGTTGAAAGATTAAACAGTCATTGGGAAAAAAAAGTGTTATGTGTGTAAAATGGCACAGCAATGCCGCCTGTTGGTAAACGTTAATTACTGCGATACCCGGAAGTGTTGCAATGTATTGAACTGGTTACTCGCATCAATGACTCTGCCTCGTCATTTAACGTCCAAACAGAAAGATTCTTATAACGTTTTAAAAAAATATAACTGAGAATAGGTAATATAGCTAAACATGACCTCAAGTGAAGTTTGCTATATCTACAAAAGAAAATGTATGAAAACTAAGAGGAACATTGGACTAGATCAGGGATGAGGACCTTTGATGGGGGTGGGGCCACAAAAACATGAACATATCCTCTGCAGCAGAAGTACCTCTGGGTCTTCCTTTCCTGTGGCTGTCCTCGTGAGAGCCAGTTTCATCATAGCGCTTCATGGTTTTTGTGACTGCACTTGAAGAAACTTTCAAAGTTCTTGAAATGTCTCGGATTGACTGACCTTCATGTCTTAAAATAATGATGGACTGTTGTTTCTCTTTGCTTATTTGCCATAATAAGGACTTGGTCTTTTACCAAATAGGGCTATCTTCTGTATACCACCCCTACAGCACAACTGATTGGCTCAAATGCATTAAGAAGGAAAGAAATTCTGCAAATTAACTTTTAACAAGGCACACCTGTTAATTGAAACGCATTCCAGGTGATACCTCATGAAGCTGGTCGAGAGAATGCCAAGAGTGTGCATTACTGTCAACAAGGCAAAGGGTGTCTACTTTGAAGAATCGCAAATATATTTTGATTTGTTAAACACTTTTCTGGTTACTACATGATTCCATGTGTTATTTCATAGTTTTGATGTCTTCACTATTATTTTTACAATGTAGAAAATAGTAAAAACATTATTTTAAAAACTTGAATGAGTAGGTGTGTCCAAACTTTTGACTGGTACTGTATGTATATGTATATATAGCTATAGAAATGCATTTATTGATGTCTACATTCGTTTTTAACACGTTTGTTATATAACATACACCTTAATGCATACTTTTAAACTATATTATGTAAGCTAAACATAAACATGATTATATAAACACATTTTGTTGTAATAATGTTACTGTCCCCACTACAGCAACTAAAAATATATGTCGTTTTGTCCTTGAAACATTTAATTGAAATACTGTAGAATTCCATTCATTGCTATGAAGGACTGCTCCTACTGAGGAGAGCCAATATGGCCGACCGGTGGCTTCAAAGCCTCTCAATGGCCAATACCTCACATTAGCAGTTTGGGGTTTATATACATCATTGTTGCCGATCCAGTAGTGACGAACCTACCGATTCTACATGTCGAATCACAATACTTGTCAGTGGCCAACAACTTAAATTTGAGTTAATCAGGGAGCACAAATCCACACGAGGAGCCCAACAAAAAAAAAAGAGAAAAGCACCACCACTTAAATTTTTAAAAATCTATTTATCTATTTTTTTCGAAGGTCATCAATGGATTATGGAAGTATAGGATATGGATCAGCAGCTCAGACATCTTTAAAAAAGCTAGATGTTATCCAGCCCCAAGCCCTAAGAATATGTTGTGGAGCACTTAGGACCTCTTCGTTGGCAGCGATGCAGGTAGAATTGGGAGAGATGCCATTAAGGTGAAGAAGACAACAGCAGGCCATGACATATTACGTCAATCTACAAGGACATAAGGTTACACATCCTACAAAAACAGATGCTCCTTGAGTGCCGAGAACATGAACAAAATCTGAATACAATCTTTGGATGGATAGCGGATGGTGAGAGAGATGAGGGTGTTTAACCCCTCTGTGGTTCTTCCTGCTATTTACATTTACATTTAAGTCATTTAGCAGACGCTCTTATCCAGAGCGACTTACAAATTGGTGCATTCACCTTATGACATCCAGTGGGACAGTCACTTAACAATAGTGCATCTAAAACTTAGGGGGGTGGGGTGAGAGGGATTACTTAACCTATCCTAGGTATTCCTTAAAGAGGTGGGGTTTCAGGTGTCTCCGGAAGGTGGTGATTGACTCCGCTGTCCTGGCGTCGTGAGGGAGTTTGTTCCACCATTGGGGGGCCAGGGCAGCGAACAGTTTATCCCACCTTGGTTTCTCCCAGAACCAGGGATAGACCTGGAGTTGCTTGAGAGGCTAAGAGCTATTGAGGAAGGAGTAGATTCAGTTGTAAGTGAACATTTAAGAACACAGTAACTATGCTTTCTTTAATATATCCACAGATGGATCTAAGGACCCTAAAACAGGAAGGGCAGGAGTAGCTTTTAGTGTTCCTGAGTTTAATGTGGCAGTGGCAAAAAGAGCAACGGATCATTTATCTGTTTACACAATGAGGTTGTTGGCCTTACTATTGGCTGCAGAGTGGGTGGAGGAGGTGTGGCCAGACAGGGTAGTCATCTGCTCTGACTCCTGTACAGCACTGATGAGCTTAAAGTCATGTGTGTCCCAGAGCAGACAGGATCTACTGTATGAGGTTTTGCAGTGCTTGTATAGGGTGAAACAGATGGGAGAATTTGTGATGTTTCTCTGGGTACCAACTCATATGGAAGTAGAGGAAGTGGATATTGTTGCCAAGAAGACTCTTAAACATCCGAATGTCGAGATGGATTTTTCAATCAGTAGCGGTCCAAAGATTATCTATTTTATTGACAAGATATTCGAGTGACCGCTCTAACAATGGAAATACATTTTGTATAGATTAATCAGAACATGACGACTATATCGACTTTAAATCTTAAAGTTCCTGAACATTCAAGGAAAGACACACTTTTTCTAAATGGAACTTTAATCATTATCATGACAGCAAATGAGACAATCCTGAATGAGAATAAAATAACAATACTTTCTAATGTTATAGGCCTACTTTAAAAACTATACAAATTCTTAGCGTCACAAACTGGAATTCCAAAGGGAGGTTGAAAGTCATCAATTGATATAATATAGTTGTTATATAACATTAACACAAACTGAACCTGTAAGACAATGCAGTAAAATAAGCTTATATGTTGAGCTCTGATGGGGTATGACAGATGGACAAAGCTCATGAGGTGTTCATAAATTATTTTCTTCAAGAATTAAAGGGTATATTGTGACATCGTGACTTCCGGACTTGTCTCCCTGCTGCTGTGCTGTTTGTTGCTACTTGGCTACCTGCCAAACTTTAAAGTTTTTACTTTTAATAGTGCTAAACACGGCTGCTAGAATCCTGACTAGAACCAAAACATTTGATCATATTATTACTCCAGTGTTAGCCTCTCTACACTGGCTTCCTGTTAAGGCTAGGGCTGATTTCAAGGTTTTACTGCTAACCTACAAAGCGTTACATGGCCTTCCTCCTACCTTCCTCCTATTTGGTCCTGCCGTACATACCTACATGTACGCTACGGTCACAAGATGCAGGCCTCATTAATTGTCCCTAGAATTTCAAGGCAAACAGCTGGAGGCAGGGCTTTCTCCTATAGAGCTCCATTTTTTATAGCCTGGTCTGCTCATCCATGTGAGAAACGCAGACTTGGTCTCGACCTTTAAGTCTTTACTGAAGACTCATCTCTTCAGTAGGTCCTATGATTGAGTGTAGTCTGGCCCGGCAAGGCACTGGAGTGACAAATCACCCTTGCTGTCTCTGCCTGGTCGGTTCCCCTCTCTCCACTGGGATTATATACCTCTAACCCCATTACGGGGGCTGAGTCACTGGCTTACTAGTGCTCTCCCATGCCGTCCCTAGGAGGGGTGCGTCATTTGAGTGGGTTGAGTCATTGATGTGATCTTCCTGTCCAGTTTCACGCCCCCTCAGGCAGTGGAGGAGATCTTGGTGGGCTATTTTCAGCTTTGTCTGTTGGGTAATAAGTTGGTGGTCTGTTGATATCCCTGTAGTGGTGTGGGGGCTGTGCTTTGGCAAAGTGTGTGGGGTTATATCCTACCTGATTGGCCATGTCAGGGGCATCGTTGGACAGGGCCACAGGAAATTTCAAAGTGACCCCGAACTTATGAACGGTAGTGTACAGTTGAAGTGGGAAATGTACGTACACCTTAGCCAAATACATTTAAACTCAGCCTTTCACAATTCCTGACATTTAAACTGAGTAAAAATTCACTGTCTGAAGCAGAATACCATTAATTGGGGGGGTTATTATTCTCCCAAATGAGTTTTTTTATTGAAGGAATATGTTGAAGGTTTTTGTTGTTGTTGAAGGAATATGTTGAAGGTTTTTGTTGTTGTTGAAGGAATATGTTGAAGGTTTTTGTTGTTGTTGAAGGAATATGTTGAAGGTTTTTGTTGTTGTTGAAGGAATATGTTGAAGGTTTTTGTTGTTGTTGAAGGAATATGTTGAAGGTTTTTGTTGTTGTTGAAGGAATATGTTGAAGGTTTTTGTTGTTGTTGAAGGAATATGTTGAAGGTTTTTGTTGTTGTTGAAGGAATATGTTGAAGGTTTTTGTTGTTGTTGAAGGAATATGTTGAAGGTTTTTGTTGTTGTTGAAGGAATATGTTGAAGGTTTTTGTTGTTGTTGAAGGAATATGTTGAAGGTTTTTTGTTGTTGTTGAAGGAATATGTTGAAGGTTTTTTGTTGTTGTTGAAGGAATAGTTGAATGTTGTTGAAGGAATATGTTGAAGGTTTTTGTTGTTGTTGAAGGAATATGTTGAAGGTTTTTTGTTGTTGTTGAAGGAATATGTTGAAGGTTTTTGTTGTTGTTGAAGGAATATGTTGAAGGTTTTTGTTGTTGTTGAAGGAATATGTTGAAGGTTTTTGTTGTTGTTGAAGGAATATGTTGAAGGTTTTTGTTGTTGTTGAAGGAATATGTTGAAGGTTTTTGTTGTTGTTGAAGGAATATGTTGAAGGTTTTTGTTGTTGTTGAAGGAATATGCTCATCTTTTAGTATTTGTTCTCTTTCTTGCCTTTTGTAGAGGAAGATGGAGAACCCATACTGTGCAGAGGCAGGAGCCACATACATGCACAAACAATGGTTACTGCTTTTATGTTGCTATTTAGACTAAGATATTTTGTGCCAAATATAATGACCTCTTATCTTTTGTTTAATTTTTTAACCTTTATTTTACTAGGCAAGTCAGTTAAGAACAAATTCTTATTTTCAATGACGGCCTAGGAACAGTGGGTTAACTGCCTGTTCAGGGGAAGAACAACAGATTTGTACCTTGTCAGCTCGGGGGTTTGAACTTGCAACCTTCCGGTTACTAGTCCAATGCTCTAAACACTAGGCTACCCTGCCGCTGAACGTCGACCCTGAAGGAAGTTCTGTGACATCCAGTTATTCTCACACACAAGCGCTCATTCCTGTTACTCAGCACTCATTCCTGTTACTCAGCGCTCATTCCTGTTACTCAGCGCTCATTCCTGTTACTCAGCGCTCATTCCTGTTACTCAGCGCTCATTCCTGTTACTCAGCGCTCATTCCTGTTACTCAGCGCTCATTCCGGTTACTCAGCGCTCATTCCGGTTACTCAGCGCTCATTCCGGTTACTCAGCGCACATTCCTGTTACTCAGCGAGATTTGCATGGAGGAATGGGCCAAAATACCAGCAACAGTGTGTGAAAAACTTGTGAAGACCTCTGTCATTGCCAACAAAGGGTATATAATAAAGTATTGAGATAAACTTTTGTTATTGACCAAATTCTTATTTTCCACCATAATTTGCAAATAAATCAATAAAAAATCCTACAATGTGATTTTCTGGATTTTTCTCTCTCATTTTGTCTGTCATAGTTGAAGTGTACCTACGATGAAAATTACAGGCCTCTCATCTTAAGTGGGAGAACTTGCACAATTGGTGGCTGACTAAATACTTTTTTGCCCCACTGTATATAACAACGTTCCAACCTTGTTTAGCATCTAGTCCAAAATGTGACATTATTCCACTATTTGTATCCATTTCCATCAGTTTCAATGGGGAACTTTTATTTTGAAGGCAAACCGCAAACACCACTATTGTGGCTAATCCTTATTGGGGCTACAGTCCAAGGTTTGGCTCCAAGCTAATTGTCCAATTTTTTTGTTACTGTAAATACTAGAGAAGTGAGCACCAAATTTGCATGGGCAGAAATAGGAATCTCATATGTGTTTTTTTTATTACTGTCAACAAGTAAAAACAGTGAACCTACAATATTTGCATTCAGAATTTTACATTTATTAAAGAATACACCAGCAGATACGAAACAACAAAGCAAATTTAAGAGTGCGTTTTTGAACATAGGAGTCAAAAAAAATCATTTGAACTACTCAACGAGTACGGTTACATGCACACAATAATGCGATTGTGAATCGTCTGATTAATATAATAATTTGATTAGAACGTTTACATGCTTTGCAAGAAGAGCCATTTCCCTAATAATCTTGTTTACATGGATATCTTCAAATCAGGCTACCCGATGGCACTGATAAATGCAGAAAATTGCCAACTAAAATAAACATTCTACCACAGTGACCATGTTATTTTTGTGAGGCATATTTGATTAAGAGTTCAGACATATAAAAGTTTGTGAAAACTACTTCTAAGACCCGTTGTTCTGAACTCACTTCACTCGCACTAAGAGGCTCGCTCGGCTGGCGCAAGCACATGTGCAGATCAAATACACAGGTAGAATGCTGATTAAGTCCAGGAACCACACCCTAACAGAGATTTATTTTTTACACTTAAAACAACTTTTACTAGTTGAATGTAGCCAAATGTTTTTTTACTAATATGCAAATGAGGCTATACATAATTAAATATGCACATACAACAAATACATTTTTCTGGACACTGAATTGAAGTCAGCCTAAATATTTAAATTTAATTTTAAGACAGTCCAGCACCAGACTTGTCCAGAGCAGATTGTGGATAAATATTTTTTCTTCTTCATCTTTCTAAATCAGTAAAATAAAGACGTTTACATTTTTACAAATAAAATGTTACCTAGAATAAAACATGTACAGCATATCAACAATTCCCTCTGGGCAAGTCTGGATACTATATCTAAGGATAACTAAACAGAGTGGTGAATGCTGATGCTGCTGACAAGGAGTTGGCAGGTGGTAAGTCTGACTTTCAGGAAATGGCAGTTAAAGAGTACACTGAATTAAGACTACCAAACACCAAAACCCTATTTAGACCCAATCCTCATCTCTTCAAAAGTAAGTTACTAAATGAAGTACAGTTTTGTAACATTCTCTATGAAATGGGCTTGGAAATTGTGTAATTCAATGTAGTGAGCTTTGAAATGACTGATGCATGTCCGGTTGAGCTAACATACGCTAATGTGATTAGCATGACATAAGAAACAAGAAAATCTCCCAGGACATAGACATGTCTTATATGGGCGGAAAGCTTAAATTATTGTGAATCTAACTGCACTGTCCAATTTGCAGTAGCTATTACAGTGAAAAATATCATGCTGTTGTTTGAGGAGAGTGCACAACAACAAAACTATTAATCACAGCAACTGGTTTGATACATTCACCTCTGAAGGTAAATAATGTACTTACATTCAGTAATCTTGCTCTGATATGTCACCCTGAGGGTCCCAGAGATCAAATGTAGTATAGTTCTGTTTGATAAAATCCATTTTTATATTAAAATGTAGGAACTGGGTTCCCCACCATCTAAATGTGTGAAGGTTAGTGTTTCTGTAGGGAAGCTAATTATCCTTCATTTATGACATTCCTGGGAGTGTGTGATATTAAATTTCGTATTACCATATAATTTTTGTATGGTCTATAGTTATGTACTTGAAAATGTATCAATTGACCAATTCGGCACAGTTGGGCAGACTTCATACAACATTGTGAACAGTAATGCAATGGTTCATTGGATCCGTATAAAACTTTGCACATACACTGCTCCCATCTCGTGGCCAAAATCTAAATTGCTAAGTGATATAATGGCCTCTCTCTCTTGCATTTCAAAGATGGAACCAAAAATAAAAATAGAAGTGTTTTTTCTTTGTATGAACTTTTACCAGATCTAATGTGTTATATTCTCCTTCATTAATTTCACATTTCCATAAAATTGGTATTAGGAATTTGCATATCCTTGCTTCAGGTACTGAGCTAAATAAAGGGAGTAAGATTTGGGTATGTCATTTCAGGCAAAAAAATAGAAAATAAAAGGGTCCGATCCTTTTAAGGCATTCTAATAATTAGAAAGATTACTCAGAAAACCATGTGTTTTAATTTTGACCGTACGCCGATTAAGTTAAACGCCTTACTCTGCTTACATGACTATTGCATAATATGCTTATTGACAATCAGTTTAATATTGAATTATTACTGTGCATGTAAACATACCCATTGAGTAATAAACAACCCTACCATCAACGTCTTCATACAAAACAAATAGATATGTAGCCCACATGTTAAATTGGATCATTGATCCATACGTTTGATGCAGGAAGAAAAGAAAAACGTTGAATAATTAAATTGTTTTTCCTTAAAGACACCTTTTTTCCCCCTCCCTTCTATATACATTATTGGAGATACCTGATGACAACTTTATAAACTAAGAACTACTAAAAATGTTCATTTTTCCATAGCCCCAGCATTTGAATATCTTTAACATCCTTTGGGCTCCCGAGTGGTGCAGCAGTCTAAGGCCCTGCATCTCAGTGCAAGAGGCGTCACTGCAGACCCTGGTTCGATTCCAGGCTGTATCACATCTGGCCGTGATTGGGAGTCCCATAGGGCGGTGCAGAATTGGCCCAGCGTCGTCCGGGTTTGAACGGGGTAGGCTGTCATTGTAAATAAGACTTTGTTCTTAACTGACTTGACTAGTTCAATAAAGGATTTTTTTTAAAACACACAAAATGTATTGGAAACAAATATGACATCTTATCACAATTTAGTTGGACTTCTAAACTGTTACCAATAGCAGCCAAATGTCCCATACTCATTAACCTCTTTTGATGAGGACGAAACCACTTTCAGTTAGGGTGCATCCCAAATTATAATCCATTTCTTACATAGTACACTACTTTGGTCTCTGGTCAAAGATAGTGTACTACAGTGGTAGTGTACTACAGTGGCAAGAAAAGGTATGTGAACCCTTTGGAACTACCTGGATTTCTGCATAAAATCGGTCATAAAATGTTATCTGATCTTCATCTAAGTCTCAACAAGAGGACAAACAGTCAGCTTCATATATTTATTGAACACGCTGTGTAAACATTCACAGTGCAAGGTGGAAAAAGTACGTGAACCCTTGGATTTAATAACCGGTTGACCCTCCTTTGGCAACAAAACATTGTATGTAGTTGCGGATCAGACCTGCACAACGGTCAGGAGGAATTTTGGACCATTCTTCTTTACAAAACGTTTTCAGTTCAGCAATATTCTTGGGATGTCTGGTGTGAACCACACACGAGGTCATGCCACTGCATCTCAAATCGGGTTGAGGTCAGGAATAAGCTACTCCAGAAGGTGTATTTTCTTCTGTTGAAGCCATTCTGTTGTTGATTTACTTCTGTGTTTTGGGTCATTGTCCTGTTGCATCACCCAACTTCTGTTGAGCTTCAATTGGCGGACAGATCGCCTAACATTCTCCTGCAAAATGTATTGATCAACAGAAAAACGATTTTGCAAGTTTAAGCTGTCCAGGCCCTGAGGCAGCAAAGCAGCCCCAAACCATGGTGCTCCTCCACCATACTCTACAGTTGGGATGAGGTTTTGATGTTGGTGTGCTGTGCCTTTTTTTCTCCACACATAGTGTTGTGTTCCTTCCAAACAACTCAACTGCAGTTTCATCTGTCCACGGAATATGTTGCCAGTATCGCTGTGGAACATCCAGGTTCTCTTTTGCAAACTTCAAACGTGCAGCAATGGTTTTTTTGGACAGGCTTCTTCCGTGGTGTCCTCCCATGAACACCATTCTTGCTTAGCGTTTTACATATCGTACTCAGATGTTATCAAGTTCCAGAGTCTTCGGCTGACACACTAGGATTCTTCTTAACCTCATTAAGCATTATGCGCTGTGCTCTTGCAGTCATCTTTGCAGGGACAGCCACTCTCTTAGGGAGAGTAGCAACTAGAGGTCGACCGATTATGATTTTTCAATGCCGATACCGATTATTGGAGGACCAAAAAAGCTGATATCGATTAATCTGACAATTTTTTTTATATATATATAAAATAATGACAATTACAACTATACTGAATGAACACTTATTTTAATAGATCAATAAAATCAATTAAGTATCAAATAAATAATGAAACATGTTCAATTTAGTTTAAATAATGCAAAAACAAAGTTTTGGAGAAGGAAGTAAAAGTGCAATATGTGCCATGTAAAAAAGCTAACGTTTAAGTTGAAAGCTGGTGGTTCCTTTTAACATGAGTCTTCAACATTCCCAGATAAGACTTTTAGGTTGTAGTTATTATAGGAATTATAGGACTATTTCTCTCTATACCATTTGTATTTCATATACCTTTGACTATTGGATGTTCTAATAGGTACTTTAGTATTGCCAGCCTAATCTCGGGAGTTGATAGGCTTGAAGTCATAAACAGCGCAATACCACCGCTCAGTCAGACTGCTCTATCAAATCATAGACTTAATTATAATATAACACACAGAAATACGAGCCTTAGGTCATTAATATGGTCAAATGCGGAAACTATAATTTCAAAAAACAAATGTTTATTCTTTCAGTGGAATACGGAACCGTTCCGTATTTGATCTAAATGGGTGGCATCCATAAGTGTAAATATTGCTGTTACATTGCACAACTTTCAATGTTATGTCATAATTAAGTACAATTCTGGCAAATTAGTTCGCAATGAGCCAGGCGGCCCAAACTGTTGCATATACCTTGACTCTGAGTGCAATAAACGCAAGATAAGTGACAATTTGCCATTTTCTTTTAACTAAATATGCAGATTAAAAAATATATAGTTCTGTGTATTGGTTTTAAGAAAGGCATTGCTGTTTATGGTTAGGTACACATTGGTGCAACGACAGTGCTTTTTTCGCGAATGCACTTGTTAAGTTTGGTGAAATAGGCTGTGATTCAATGATAAATTAACAGGCAGCGCATCGATTATATGCACACAAGCTAGACAAACTAGTAATATCATCAACCATGTGTAGTTAACTAGTAATTATGTTAAGATGGATTGTTTTTTATAAGATAAGTTTAATGCTAGCTAGCACCTTACCTTGGATCCTTGCTGCACTCGCATAACACGTAGTCAGCCGTCACGCAGTCTCCCCGTGGAGTACAATGTAATCGGCCATTATCAGTGTCAAAAAAATGCAGATTATTGATTGTTATGAAAACTTGAAATCTGCCCTAATTAATCTGCCATTCCGATTAAATCGGTCGACCTCTAGTAGCAACAGTGCTGAACTTTCTCCATTTATAGATAATTTGTCTTACCGTGGACTGATGAACATCAATGCTTTTAGAGATACTTTTGTACCCCTTTCCAGCTTTATGCAAGTCAACAATTCTTAATCTTAGGTCTTCTGAGATGTTGTTTGTTCGACGCGTGGTTCACAGCTTCTAGTGAATAGCAGAATGGCAGAGGAGCTCTAACCAACATCTCCAATCTCGTCTCGTTGATTGGACTCCAGGTTAGCTGACTCCTGCCTCCAATTAGCTTTTGGAGAAGACATTAGCCTCGGGGTTCACATGCTTTTTCCAACCCACACTGTGAATGTTTAAATTATGTATTCAATATAGACAAGAAAAATACAATAATTTGTGTGTTATTAATTTAAGCAGACTGTGTGTCTATTGTTGTGACTTAGTAGAAGATCAGATAAAATGTTATGACCCTAATCCAGGTAATTCCAAAGGGTTCACATACTGTTTCTTGTAACTGTATAGGGAATAGGGTGCCATTTGGAACACACATAAGACTCTTTGGCCCTTGATTAACCTGTATGAAGTCTCTGATGAGCTTTCAGGCTGCTCTTCTGAGTGAAAGTTTTACCACATATCTCACAGCTGTAGGGCTTCTCACCAGTATGAGTGTGCAGGTGTCTTTCAAAATGACTATGGCGATCAAAACTCTTTCCACAAAAGGAGCATATGAAACATCTATTTCTTGTGTCGTCTGTAGTGGCACTGGTTCCCTCTGTACTGTCAAAACTGTCTATGCCAAGGGCAAATAAAATCCCCTCTTGACTGTAGTTTGGTTCTGTGATGTACGCTCTCATTGCCGTTTCCTCCTCTACAGGTAGAGGTGACGGTGGTACCCGGTCCTGAAACCTAGGTAGTACTGTTCCATCACCATCCTCCCTGTTCCTTGCATGTAGAACCACCCCTGCATACTGCTCTTGCTCAATCACATCCAACTTGTCTTTCTCATCCTGAAAAGACAAGTGTTGAAGTTCCACCTCTCTAGAAGCTGACGTATAGAACCCGTGGTGGTGCTGCAGTCCATCAAAAGGACTGTGATGGTATTTGACACTGGGTGAAACAGGAAGGGAGTTCTGCTGCTTTGTCGCATCGGAGGAGCAACCTGGATTTAGTGATCCAGACTCCATATCACTGTGCCTCTCTGTGAAAGATTTACACAGCTGACTCTCCCTCTCATCACTGTGCCTCTCTGTGAAAGATCTACACAGCTGACTCTCCCTCTCATCACTGTGCCTCTCTGTGAAAGATCTACACAGCTGACTCTCCCTCTCATCTGTGAAAGACTGTGACTCTCCCTCTCATCACTGTCTCTGTGAAAGATCTACACAGCTGACTCTCCCTCTCATCACTGTGCCTCTCTGTGAAAGATCTACACAGCTGACTCTCCCTCTCATCACTGTGCCTCTCTGTGAAAGATCTACACAGCTGACTCTCCCTCTCATCCATGACATACTCTGGGTCGTCCTGGTAACCTGGTCGCTCTGTGCTTTGTTGGTGTTGAGGTCCTGACTGACTGATTATCTGGGATTCAAACTGCTTCTCTTTCTCTGCTCCCCCCACCAACCCCTGCCCCCTGCCCTCCTCCTCCTCACTGTGCCCGGAGCTAGGCTGTGCTTCAGCAGATGAGGGCTGATCCCTCGGTTCCCCTGGGTTCTCCGAGGGTCTAGGATAAACTTCAGGCTTTTTATCATCTAGCGGAGGTAGACCCGTTAGCATGTCAGCGCCGTCTGTTTGACGGGAGAAAAAAAGTATTGAGTGAATGAATTGTTTAATGCCATCTTAAACCACTGATGAAGAACAGGAAAACACTTCGTAACCATCCCAAAATGGCACCCTATTCTGTATGTAGTGTACTACTATTGATTAGAGCCCTTTGGGTCCTGGTCAATAGCAGTACACTATAAAGGGAACAGGGTCCATTAAGGATGCAGCCTTATTTAATTATATAACGGACATACTGTCTGTTAATTACAGAATAATTGACTGATTTACACTCTTAAGAGAGTTAGTGTTTCATGTATTTAATAATATATATATATTATTCTAGTCTCTTACCTCTGTGAGTCTTCAGATGTCCTTTGAGGCTACCCTTCTGGTTGAAACACCTTCCACATATGTCACAACTATACGGTTTCTCACCCGTATGAATTCGCTGGTGCCTTTCCAGATGACCAACACGCTCAAAAACCTTCCCACAGAATGAGCAGATGAAGCACTTCTTGTCCTTGGTGACTCCTTGGAAGGTTTTCACCTTCCTTTCCGGAAAACTGGAGAAGATGGGAGGATGGTTCAGAGAAGCCCCGTCCGTGACCTGCGAGTTTGGCTGTACTGTACCGTCACTTGCTATCAAGAGTGTGTCTGAAGGTCCATAATGTTGCTGTCTGAGCTGTACAATCATATCCTCGCTGACATCTACATATGGTTTCCCTGGAGATGAAGCACTGCTACATGACGCCTCCACCCTTCCTGGGACAGGAAGTACAGGAGAGTGATCAGTGAGACACTGGGAGTTCTGACCTGAACTGATGAAATATTCTGAATTGCTCGTCTCCATATCGTTGTCTGCTTGTGAACTGGACATCCATGGCTGGCCGTCTCTCTCGTACGTTGACAAGTCATCATCCAGTTGCTCTTCTACTCTCCCTGCAGTCTGTTCTCCTGCTTTATGATCTAGTGTCTGGAATGCATCCTTCTCCTCCTCTGGCTCAGACTTCATGGGCATCTGAGGAACAGTTTGGAACACTTCGTACTTTCCGTTGCAACGCTCTTCCTCAGACTGACGTCTATCCAGGAGAGGCTTCTTTCGTTGTTAGCTAGTCCGTCCATCGATACTGTGGAAAGATTACATTTGATTGATAAAATATTGATGCATCGGTCATGTCCTACATTAGCACCCTATTATAGGGGGTCTGGTCAAAAGTAGTGCACTACGTAGGAAAAGTATCATTTGGAGTGTACATGGAATGATCTGTTGTAAAATTGTGTGCCATCTGCCGACATTAGCTAGTGACTCTAGTCTCTTACCTCCGAGTCTTCAGATGCCCTTTGAGGCCACCCTATGGGCCCTAATCAGAACTAATGCATACATGGAATTGTCTATGACCTATAACCTAATAAGTGACTCTAATCTCTTACCTCTGTGAGTCTTCAGATGTCCTTTGAGGCTACCCTTCTGGTTGAAACACCTTCCACATATGTCACAACTATACGGTTTCTCACCCGTATGAATTCGTAGATGTCTTTCCAGATGGCTGTAACGTTCAAAACTCTTTCCACACAGTGTGCAAATGAAGTGTTTATTAACCTGGAAAAATCTCTTGGTCCTCGCTCTCCTTGCCGTATTGTAATTCGGGCCAAAACCGAATTCACTTTGAGGGTTTGACTTTACCGTGCCGTCGCTTGTTCTCCTGAGCGCTTCTGACTGCCTATAACGTTGTTGCTGTCGGAGTTGTAAAATCATATCCTCTCTGACGTTTGACTCCAAATATGGTTTCCCTGGAAATGAAACACTGCTGCATGAAGCTGCCGTCATTCCGGAAGGTTCAGGAGAGTGATCAGGGAGACACAGTGAGTTTGTCTCCATATCATTGTCGTCTTGTGTACCGGGCATCCACGGCTGGCTGTCTCTCTCGTACGTTGACAGTTCAGAATCAAGACGATCCTCGTCTTTTCTCCTTGTAGTCTGCTCTTCCTGTTCAACCTCCCCTGCCGGCTCAATCTTGACCAGAGTCTCATCCGCAGGTCCAACGCCTTCATCTTTTCCATTGCAGTCTCCCTCAGGCTGCAGTTTCTCAACTGAGGTCCTCCTCACACAAGTGGTACCATTTTTACCAGGCCCTGTGGAAATATTCAGTCATCAATATCCTTCATTGTTTGTTTTAACAGTAATCCAAATGGATTTGGATTACACACACACACACACACACACACACACACACACACACACACACACACACACACACACACACACACACTATTGTTATTCTTATCGTGTTCTTTTTTTCTTTACTTTAGTTTATTTGGTAAATATTTTCTTAACTCTTTTTAAACTGCACTGTTGGTTAAGGGTTTGTATAAGTAAGCATTTCACGGTAAGGTCTACACCCGTTGTATTCGGCACACGTGACAAATAAAGTTTGATTTGAGGCTGTGGGCGATTGGGATCAATGGTTGTAATGGTTTGTAAGAATAGATTATTTGATTTCACAATCCTACTATCATGACAGTGAGTAAGCCTTGTCCGAGCCAGGACTGCCCATAGGGCAAGAGCGTCCTGTTCCTATAGTGGGATGTACAAGTACAGCTAGGGGTCACATTGACACATCGAACAAAAGGAACATTTATTGTGTAACTGGGAGTCTCGTGAGTGCAAACATCCAAAGATCATAAAAGGTAAGCGATTCATTTGATTGCTTTTCTGACGTTCGTGACCAATCTACTTTTCTGCTAGCTGTTTGTAATGTTTTGTCTGCTGAGAGAGATGTCCTCACATAAACGCTTGGTTTGCATTCGCTGTAAAGCTTTTTTGAAATCTGACACGCCAGGTGGATTAACAACCAGCTAAACTGGTTTTGCTATATTGCACTTGTGATTTCATGAAAATGAAATATTTTTAGTAATTTAATTTGAATTTGGCGCCCTGCAATTCAGCGGATGTTGACGAAAATGATCCCGCTAACGGGATGGGTTGCGCCAAGAAGTTAAAAGACGATGATCACGGAGCCTTTCTGGTGCTATTAGGCTACACTCAAATGCACCATTTTATGAACTGAATTTTTAGCAGCAGCATTATTAGCAGGCGCCAACGGGCGTTGAATACATAGGGCTAAATGTGACACGGGTCCGGTGTAACAGCGAAGCCTACAATATATTCACAGTACATGATCCTTGGGTTGGCTGTGCGCCAGCGGAACACTTTTTTGGGACATTCGAATCATCAATATGTTGCTATAACTAGCAACAAGATAGTCTATGTTTAGACTTTAGACTTTGATCTAAAAATGATCCCAGTGGTGGAAATGCAGATGGGAAACCTTCCGCCTATTTTTTTCTTGCCAATATGCATGAAAGTGAAATAAAATATATTTTTTAAATACTTAAAATCAGTTGGTCTACATCATAATGCTTATTGCTAAATAGCACAGCTGCCTGATTTACTTAATTTAACCTTTATTTAATTAGTCAAGTCAGTTAAGAACAAATTCTTATTTACAATAACGGCCTAGGAACAGTGGGTTATAACTGCCTTGTCAGGAGCAGAACGACAGATTTTTACCTTGTCAGCTCGGGGATTCGATCCAACGCTCTAACCACTAAGCTACCTGATATTGGCCAACATGTTATATTGGGCTCATTTCTTGAGGGGGAAATTATATTTGAGATGTCAGCATCGTGTTATGTTGGAGTAGGATTTCCTTCTAAAAAGCTCACCAGAACTGACTTTCTCAGTCACCCCCCCAAAAAAAACTGTTAGGTTCTTCCTCAACCCCAAACTAGGAACCCCCTATCTCCCAAATCAACCACTGAGTACAACCCATGGACAGGATTCTTGTCTGTTGTAGGGCCCGACTCCCAATCCATCTCCTTAATGTGAGTGCTAAACAATCTGTGTTGAAATATATACATTTATATATACACACTAGATGACTATTAGGGGGTGCTGTGTTGAAGCCATCGTGCCTCCATCTTGGCTCTCCCCCACCATTGTAAAGAAATATTTTGGAAATGATAGAAAACGCATTTATTAATGTCTACATTCCTTTTTGCTATATGTATTTTATTACAGACACCTTATTGCACAGTTTTAAATTTAGATTTAAATACATTAAAAGTTTTCCTTAAAGTCGTTTTTGAAATTACTAAACGTTACTGTCCCCACTACAACAAAATACTTAAATGCATGTCATTTTGTCCTTGAAACATTTAATTGAAATACTATAGAATTCCATTCATTGCTATGGAGGACTGCTCCTACTGAGGAGAGCCAATATGGCCGACCGGTGGCTTCAAAGCCTCTCAATGGACAATAAATAGCGTTTACAATCCAGGATGTATATATATCGTTTGTTCAAACCCTCAACCTTCCAATCTCAGGGCGTAGGCCTGCACTCTAACCACAAGACCACTGAGTTGGTTATAATGATAGTCATTGCTATTCCTCTCCCATCCCATTGGGCAGTCTGAGATATGACTGGAGGACATGAGGCCTTCAAACTGCACATTTTTTTAGCCCGGGGCTAAATGCCGTGAGAACGTGTGTAGGCTGATTAAATAAGCCTAGTTACATTGTTTACCAGCGAAATGGTAATGTAATATTGCTAGAACCCTAATGTGACTTGCACAGTTAACTATTGATAATTGATTGATAGTAAAAGTGAGTTAGTACCACTACTTTGACCCACCTTTTCTCCCGAGATTCTCAGCAGCGACTGATTGACCATGATGGATGCGTTTTCGAGGTTGAATCCCTCGAGCTCTTCGAAGCTCGCTGTCAAGTTGTTGTACATTATTTTTCAGGACGTTGATTTCATTTTCCCGTCGACACATTTCCACACGTAACACAACTATGCCATCGTCGACTACTTTGCTAATTTCTGAAACCGCAGCTTTAGAAAGTACCTCTATGATGGAAGCGATCTGAGCCCGGAGAGAAACACTGCTCAACATTTTCAAACGTTTGCGAAAACTAAACAGAGATCGGTTGACTTCCGCAGAAGATTTCAACTTCGTGTCTAAGTAATATGCTAATAATGTTTTGAAAATTGTAAATATGTTAGCAACAATTTGATCCGTGTAGTTCTGAGCAGATAGCTACATGCACCGCTGTGAAGCAGGCAAGAATAACTAAGTACTTCCGGATCACGGATTTTCGGAATCCTTCAGAATAAGAGTCTTGTCATGTATACTTTGTGAATGAATAATTAGGACGAAAATTATGGAAACTCTCCAGAATTATCTATATATCTTATTATTGTTATCATACAAAGAGTAATTAAAAATACTTCTATTAGATATGTGATTTATTTGTTTATTTTTCAAGCCGAAATGGTCAACAATGTTTTTTTTGTGTGTACTCAGGAGCACTTCTAGTTTCCAAATCCACCCAGAGTTCACACCCAGAGCATCGTCGGTGCTCATTTTGAGGCCCTTTAAGATCCAATAATCATCATTAGGATCATGTAGATCATTTACAGGTATGCCGTCAGTTTAACATTAACACGTCATCTACAGATCACATTGGTCGGAATTCGGCACCTCCATTATAAGGAAATCCAAGAGGGCAAGTCTGCTATGGAATGTAGTTTAATGTCATACTAGAAACAAACAAAGAGTAAGCTAAAATGATCAAATGTATTCCATTGTGATGAAGATATAGTCCTGAATTAGTCAGTCAGCAGAGTGTTAAAGTGATAGTACTAAAGTGCAGACTGGACGCTGGTTTTATGGACACAATCTCTAGTTTTTCCTGGACAGTATTTGTACCATTGAGGGCCAGTTTCCCAGACCGATATTAAGCCTAGTCCTGAACTAAAAAGCTTGTTCAATGATGATTCTTCATTGAAGGTGCTTTGTTCAAACTCATCGATTTTGTATGCTATGGACTCTAGTGAGTAGGCTGGACTCTGGTTCATCGGTTTTGTATGCTATGGACTCTAGTGAGTAGGCTGGACCCTGGTTCATCGGTTTTGGCTATGGACCCTGAGTAGGCTGGACCCTGGTTCATCGGTTTTTTGCTATGGACTCTATAGGCTGGACCCTGGTTCATCTAGTGAGTAGGCTGGACCCTGGTTCATCTGTTTTGTATGCTATGGACTCTAGTGAGTAGGCTGGACCCTGGTTCATCGGTTTTGTATGCTATGGACTCTAGTGAGTAGGCTGGACCCTGGTTCATCTGTTTTGTATGCTATGGACTCTAGTGAGTAGGCTGGACCCTGGTTCATCTGTTTTGTATGCTATGGACTCTAGTGAGTAGGCTAGACCCTGGTTCATCGGTTTTGTATGCTATGGACTCTAGTGAGTAGGCTAGACCCTGGTTCATCGGTTTTGTATGCTATGGACTCTAGTGAGTAGGCTAGACCCTGGTTCATCGGTTTTGTATGCTATGGACTCTAGTGAGTAGGCTGGACCCTGGTTCATCTGTTTTGTATGCTATGGACTCTAGTGAGTAGGCTGGACCCTGGTTCATCGGTTTTGTATGCTATGGACTCTAGTGAGTAGGCTGGACCCTGGTTCATCTGTTTTGTATGCTATGGACTCTAGTGAGTAGGCTGGACCCTGGTTCATCTGTTTTGTATGCTATGGACTCTAGGCTAGACCCTGGTTCATCGGTTTTGTATGCTATGGCTAGTGAGTGGACCCTGGTTCTGTTTTGTATGCTATGGACTCTAGTGAGTAGGCTAGACCCTGGTTCATCGGTTTTGTATGCTATGGACTCTAGTGAGTAGGCTGGACCCTGGTTCATCGGTTTTGTATGCTATGGACTCTAGTGAGTAGGCTGGACCCTGGTTCATCGGTTTTGTATGCTATGGACTCTAGTGAGTAGGCTGGACCCTGGTTCATCGGTTTTGTATGCTATGGACTCTAGTGAGTAGGCTGGACCCTGGTTCATCTGTTTTGTATGCTATGGACTCTAGTGAGTAGGCTGGACCCTGGTTCATCGGTTTTGTATGCTATGGACTCTAGTGAGTAGGCTGGACCCTGGTTCATCGGTTTTGTATGCTATGGACTCTAGTGAGTAGGCTGGACCCTGGTTCATCGGTTTTGTATGTTATGGACTGGATTGTATGCTATGGACTGGACCCTGGTTTTATGGACACACAATCGATTATATACGGTGCAATATTTATGTCCGGAATGAAAAAAGTACTGCATTTAAATGTGATTCGTCACTTTTTAAGGGACACAAAATGATCAGTGACGTCCTCTGGGTGTAAACTGTGGATTTGATTAGAATAGCTCCTGATTAGAATAAATCCCCCTTTTAACTGTGAAACAACGTACAGGAAATTGTCTACGGTGCAATGTGGTATGTTCAATGTGAAAAAAAATGATTGGATTCAAGCCGATTGGCCACTCTTTAAGGGCCGCAAATTGAGCACCAATGATGATGGGTGTTTAAAACCTGTGGATTTGGAAACTGAAGGTGCTCCTGAGTAGAATGGACCCCCCTTTTACTGCAACACAATGTACAGGCAATTATGCATGGTGCAATATGTCTAGTATGTCCAATATGTCTAGTATGTCTAATATGTCTAGTATGTCTAGTATGTCTAATATGTCTAGTATGTCTAGTATGTCTAGTATGTCTAGTATGTCTAATATGTCTAGTTTGTCTAATATGTCTAATATGTCTAATATGTCTAATATGTCTAGTATGTCTAGTATGTCTAATATGTCTAATATGTCTAATATGTCTAGTATGTCTAATATGTCTAATATGTCTAATATGTCTAGTATGTCTAATATGTCTAATATGTCTAGTATGTCTAATATGTCTAATATGTCTAGTATGTCTAATATGTCTAATATGTCTAGTATGTCTAGTATGTCTAATATGTCTAGTATGTCTAATATGTCTAATATGTCTAGTATGTCTAATATGTCTAGTATGTCTATATGTCTAATATGTCTAATATGTCTAATATGTCTAATATGTCTAGTTTGTCTAATATGTCTAATATGTCTAATATGTCTAGTATGTCTAAAATGTCTAAAATGTCTAGTATGTTTAATATGTCTAATATGTCTAATATGTCTAGTATGTCTAGTATGTCTAGTATGTCTAATATGTCTAGTATGTCTAATATGTCTAATATGTCTAATATGTCTAATATGTCTAATATGTCTAATATGTCTAATATGTCTAGTATGTCTAATATGTCTAATATGTCTAGTATGTCTAATATGTCTAGTATGTCTAATATGTCTAGTATGTCTAATATGTCTAGTATGTCTAATATGTCTAGTATGTCCAATATGTCTAGTATGTCTAATATGTCTAGTATGTCTAGTATGTCTAGTATGTCTAATATGTCTAGTATGTCTAATATGTCTAATATGTCTAATATGTCTAGTATGTCTAATATGTCTAATATGTCTAATATGTCTAGTATGTCTAATATGTCTAATATGTCTAATATGAAAAACATACTGAACATCATTCAATAAGAATGGGCTAAATAACACTGGGATATTATTAAACGTGTATTATTATTATTATTATTATATTTATGTTATACAATTGTTAGTACAATTATAGTTATTATATATATATTTTTATGTATGACCGTAGCGGACTATAGGCCTACTGTATAATAATAATTATTAACAGTGGCATTATAAAGAATGTTTTGTTTGAATTACTGGTGTTACCATAATAACTATCTAGTAATCATTACTTCCAATAGTGTTCACAATATCGGCAATGCTATAATATTATGTGTGCCACTAAGCCTATTAACTTTTGTAAATGTTTATATAGTCAAACAAAATTCTAAGTCTGTTAACATTTCCTAATAAAATGTTACAAAATAAAAAGCTTAGTTGTGGGACTTTTATTTCGAAGGGAAATCGCCGAGTTAAAGGCCTTATTCTTGCTTGGTCTTGCTTATTTTTGATGGCTTCTCAGCTCCTCAGAGCTCATCCACGCCACAAAGTAAAAAAGGGGGAATTATGACCGCAAGTGATGAAAGTAGTCAACCGTAAATAGAGGAGATTATGCGCAAATGAATTTGAGATCTCTTTTTTTTTTTATTAGACGAAGCAAAGACAAATAATATGACAACAGGTTCAACATCTTTCATATTTTATATATTAATATTTCATATTTTGGAAACCCAAACCTTCTCAGTACAGTTGGACAATATTTCCGGTAAACTTTATTTTGAATCCCAAAATACAAGAACTGGAAATGTGTTATTTAGGCTGTGGGCAGGATATACTTAAGTGATAATACTTGAGGCCATGGACGTGTTCGAGAGTATAAAAACGACTTCAGGTGACTGTCGACGGACTGATCTACAAATCACATTGCATCATAAATAAAAACTAATTTATATTTGTAGGTCAGACAGTCAGTCACGATTTACCAATGATACATTGCGGTTTTGATCCTCTCGAGCACGGCCCATGTGTTTATGACCGGCTTTGCCTTGTGGCTATAATCATGTCACCAACATGATACGAACGTCATAACGCATGGACTCCAGTGATTGGCTACCAGCAAGCTATATACGTGTGATTTGATGTTTTTAACGTTCATTTAAAAAGGGTCCCTGCTTTCTGGAATCTTTGGGATGTCGGAACTCTGACATCCGCTCTTAGAACGAACTTGAAACTTCAAATTATTGCAGTCTTTGGATTTTATTTTTAAATCATCAATTTATGTCTAATCAATTACTGCGTATGTTTTTAGATTTTATTTTCACTGCGCCTCCTTGGGCCACTCAGTCTGATCATGAGGTTGTCAGGAAACAAATTTGAATATGAAATTAGATATTTACATACACCGTCCTGATTGGCTGATAGGATGGTCTAGAGCCCACTCCCCTTACTATTTTTTTTTTTAAAGGGTGGAAAAGGCACAAGGTATTCAACCTGTCAGTTGAAGCTGGAATTGGACCCTGAAAGTAACCATCTTCAGGTGTGCAGGCTACTTTGTCTTGTCATCTAAACAAAAGGCATTACATAATGCCTCGTATGTCATTGTTGTATCGTTTTCAATAGGTGCAGGAGCACAACAGCCTGTTTATACATTTGGGAATGTTTTCTGCTGTTAAAGGTAAACAAAGTAACCAGACTGCAATGAAAGGTTGTCATTCTTCATAAATTCTCAGCAGTTATTTACATAAGATAATAAACCGATAGTAAACAAGGGTTATGGTGAAGATTATGTATCTTTCTAAGAAGTGGTTGTTTTACATGTGCACAAGCTCTGTAAGGTGTTCCTGTGAGAAGAAAAACAGATGATGGTGTTAGTAAGAGTGTGTTGGCTAAACATGATCAGATCAGAAGTCTTAGAGTGGCATCGGAGGAGTAGTCATCGATGGTATAACGTGGTTTTATTTACATTGTCATCACCAGCTTTCTCCAACACTGACAATACACATATCCTGTGGTAGGAAAGGTAGAAGAGTTAGTATTTCACGCACACAACTACACTTAGCTTCTCAACAAGAACTTGCTTGACGGAATCTGTTATGATATGTGATGAGGAGGGAATAGATCTTCAAGAGGATGGATGGTGACCACTGCTCCTAAACACACTACAAATGTGTTTTTATAAATATCAAATCAAATGTATTTATATAGCCCTTCGTACATCAGCTGATATCTCAAAGTGCTGTACAGAAACCCAGCCTAAAACCCCAAACAGCAAGCAATGCAGGTGTAGAAGCACGGTGACTAGGAAAAACTCCCTAGAAAGGCCAAAACCTAGGAAGAAACCTAGAGAGGAACCAGGCTATGTGGCTATAACAGTCAATAGACCCATAGCCCCTTGAATCATAACTTCCTTCCTACTAATCAGTTGTAGGGCATGTTTCAACCACTACACTCTCTGGAAAAAAACTATTATAGAATTTTTGTCCCCTTAGCAGAACAATCTTGGGTCTATACAGTGCCTTCGAAAAGTATTCAGACCCCTTGACTTTTTCCACAATTTGTTAGGTTACAGCCTTGTTCTAAAATTGATTAAATATATATTTTTTCTCATCAATCTACACACAATGCCTCATAATGACAATGCAAAAACAGTTTTTTAGAAATGTTTGCTAATTTACTTTTTTTTTTTTTAAAGTGAAATATCACATTTACACAAATATTCAGACCCTTTACTTAGTTTAGTTTATTAATTCGACCATTTAAAAAAAACAAGCACACATAAAACTTAAAAGCCATACATGCATGCACACAAATAAAATCATTGAGGATAACACACAATAAAGTATGTGACTTACTTCCATTGTGGTCCTCTTGAGACAAGATGGAACACAGAATGGCAGTGAAATAATAAAACAAAAACATAGAAGAAGAACAACTCTCATCAAAAACATAGAAGAAGAACAACTCTCATCAAAAACATAGAAGAAGAACAACTCTCTCATCAAAAACAGAGAAGAAGAACAACTCTCATCAAAAACAGAGAAGAAGAACAACTCTCATCAAAAACATAGAAGAAGAACAACTCTCTCATCAAAAACATAGAAGAAGAACAACTCTCTCATCAAAAACAGAGAAGAAGAACATCTCTCTCATCATTCCAGTTACATCATAGGGGTCATTCATATGGGCACAGAGGACATCAAACATATTTTTACTTTATGTTTAAAGCTGCCCAGAGAGGACATTGTTTTTATAGACAGAGGCAACTCATTCCATTCTGAGGCTCCAGTATACAAGAAAGTACCTTTCCCAGCATTACTCCTGAACCTGTATAAGCACACATAAGCAACACCTGATCTGGTGCTGTGATTGTGTGCATCCCTAACATGAGGAAGGTAATCACTTAGATATCTGGGCGCAGGATCATAAATACTCCTGTAAACCAAACCTAGTCTAATCTGGGACACCCTAGCCTCAACAGGCAGCCAGTTTAGTTCCTGAAAGCAGCTCCTGCCTATGTGAGTACGTGGACTCACCTTCAATACTACCCTGATCCGCTTACTCTGGGCTTTCTGGAGCTTCCCCTTCATATGTTTAGATAAGCCCCCAAACCAGGAAGTACTGGCATAGTCAAAATAGCATTGAATGAGGGCAGTAGCTAGCACTTTCATGGAGTCCTTATCAAGCAGCTTGGACTTTCTAGACAAAAACTTAGTCCTGGCATTAACCTTCCCTAGCACCTTATTGGCCATGCTCACACCTTCCAAGATTCCATCAAGGATACATCCCAAGTAGATAACAGAGGTTTTAGTAGTCAGCACCTCACCCCCTAACTCCACTCTGATTTCAGACAACCTACACAATTTAGGTCTGGATCCAAAAATAATTGCTTCAGTTTTCCCTAAGTGCAGAGATAGCTTATTATCTCCAAGCCATTTGCTAATGTTAGTAATCTCTGTGCTAAGTATGCTCTCCAACGTGGTCCTTCTGTAGCTCAGTTGGTAGAGCATGGCGCTTGTAACGCCAGGGTAGTGGGTTCGATCCCCGGGACCACCCATACGTAGAATGTATGCACACATGACTGTAAGTCGCTTTGGATAAAAGCGTCTGCTAAATGGCATATATTATTATATTAACATAGTTTTACTTTTGTGAGACACCAGAAGTGTAGAGTCATCCGCATAAAGAAAAAGACGGCAAGAACAAGCATCTCCAATATCATTGATATACAATAAAAACAGGCCCAAGCACGCTCCCCTGCAGAACGCCACAACTCATTGATTTTTGCCTAAGACATGTAACCATTAACCTCTACTACTTGCTCCCTTCCTGAAATATAGGACTTTACCAAGCCTAGAGGGATACTTTGTTGAAGTACCTTTGGCAGCAATTACAGCCTCAAGTCTTCTTGGATATGACACGACAAGCGTGGGACACCTGTATTTGGGGAGTTTCTCCCATTCTTTTCTGCAGATCCACTCAGCTCTGTAAGGTTGGATGGGGAGTTTCCCTGCACAGCTATTTTCATGTCTCTCCTGATATGTTCAAGTCCGGGCTCTGGATGAGCCACTCAAGAACATTCAGACTTGACCTGATGCCACTCCTGCATCGTCTTGGCCGTGTGATTAGAGTCATTGTCCTGTTGGAAGGTGAACCTTCGCCCCAGTCTTAAGTCCTGAGCGCTCTCAAACAGGTTTTCATCAAGGATCTCTCTGTACTTTGCCATGTTCATCTTTGCCTCGATCATGACTAGTCTTACAGTCCCTGCCACTGAAAAACATCCCCACAGCATGATGCTGCCACCATCATGCTTCACCGTAGGGATGTTGACAGGTTTCCTCCTGACGTGACGCTTGGTATTCAGGCCAAAGAGTTCAGTCTTGGTTTCATCAGACCAGAGAATCTTGTTTCTCATGGTCTGAGAGTCTTTAGGTGCCTTTTGGAAAAGTCCAAGCGGCTGTCATGTTCCTTTTAGTGAGGAGTGGCTTCCGTCTGGCCACTCTACCATAAAGACCTGATTGGTGGAGAGCTGCAGAGACGGTTGTCCTTCCGGAAGGTTCTCCCATCTCCACAGAGGAACTCCAGAGCTCTGTCAGAGTGACCATCGGGATCTTGGTCACTTCCCTGACCAAGGCCCTCCTCCCCGATTGCACAGTTTGGCTGGGCAGCCAGCTCTAGGAAGAGTCTTGGTGGTTCCAAACTTCTTCCATTTAAGAATGATGGAGGCCACTGTGTTCTTGGGCACCTTCAATGTGGCAGACATTTTTTGGTAGCCTTCTCCAGATCTGTGCCTCGACACAATCCTGTTTCTGAGCTCTATGGACAATTCCTTCGACATCATGGCTTGGTTTTTGCTCTGACATGCACCGTCAACTGTGGGACCTTATATAGACAGATGTGTGCCATTCCAAATCATGTCTAATCAACTGAATTTATCACAGGTGGACTCCAATCAAGTTGTAGAAATATCTCAAGGATGATCAATGGAAACAAGATGCACCTGAGCTCAATTTCGTGTCTCATAACAAAGGGTCTGAATACTTATGTAAATAAGGTATTGCTGTTTTTTTATTTTTAATAAATTAGCAAACAATTCTACAAACCTATTTACAGTATTTATGCTGCAGTAGTTTGTGTTGGGGGGCAGGGTCAGTTTGTTATATCTGGAGTATTTCTCCTGTATTATCCGGTGTCCTATGTGATTTTAAGTATGCTTTAATTCGCCTTTTTTTCTCTCTCTCTCTCTCTGAGGACCTGAGCCCTAGGACTATGCATGCTGTCCCCAGTCCACCAGGTCGTGCTGCTGCTCCAGTTTCAACTGTTCTGCCTGCGGCTGTGGAACCCTGACCTGTTCACTGGACATGCTACCTTGTCCCAGACCTGCTGTTTCAACCCTCTAGAGACAGCAACTGAAATGACTGCAACACTTAACAAAGAGTTCCTGTTAGTTTCAGAGAGGGTGGCAAGGAATAAGTTAGTCCTAAATGTTTCTAAAACTAAAAGCATTGTATTTGGGACAAATCATTCACTAAACTCTAAACCTCAACTAAATTTTTTAATAAACAATGTGGAAATTGAGCAAGTTGTGTAGTACTGAGGTGACTAAACTGCTTGGAGTAACGCTGCTCTACTTTCTTAATGGCACTATCAGCAAGGCAGGTCCTACAGGCCCTAGTTTTGTCGAAACCTGGACTACTGTTCAGTCATGTGGTCAGGTGCCACAAATAAGGACTTTGGAAAATTGCAATTGGCTCAGAACAGGACAGCACGGCTGACCCTTGGATGTACACCGTGAGCTAATATTAATAATATGCATGTCAATCTCTCCTGGTTCAAAGTGGAGGAGAGATCGACTTCATCACAACTTGTATTTATGAGAGGTATTGACATGTTGAATGCACCGAGCTGTCTGTTTGATCTACTGGTACTGCATACACCACAAGACATGCCACCAGAGGTCTCTTCATAGTCCCCATGTCCAGAACAGACTGTGAGAGGTGCACAGTACTACATAGAGACATGACTACATGGAACTCTATTTCACATCAAGTAACTGATGCAGCAGTAAAATTAGATTAAAAAGACACCTTATGGAACAGCAGGGACTGTGAAGCAACACAAACATTGGCACAGACACACGCATATACACACACACACACACACACAATAATGTAAGCACTATACACACACACACGATAATATAAGCACTGTACACACACACTTACACATGGATTTTGTACTGTAGATATGTGGTGGTAGGGGCCTGAGGGCTCACAGTGTGTTGGGAAATCTGTTATGAACGTATTGTAATGTTTTTTAAATTGTATTTACTGTCTTAATGTTGCTGGACCCCAGGAAGAGTAGCTGCTGCCTTGGCAGGAACTAATGGGGATCCATAATAAACCCCAGGAAGAGTAGCTGCTGCCTTGGCAGGAACTAATGGGGATCCATAATAAACCCCAGGAAGAGTAGCTGCTGCCTTGGCAGGAACTAATGGGGATCCATAATAAACCCCAGGAAGAGTAGCTGCTGCCTTGGCAGGAACTAATGGGGATCCATAATAAACCCCAGGAAGAGTAGCTGCTGCCTTGGCAGGAACTAATGGGGATCCATAATAAACCCCAGGAAGAGTAGCTGCTGCCTTGGCAGGAACTAATGGGGATCCATAATAAACCCCGGGAAGAGTAGCTGCTGCCTTGGCAGGAACTAATGGGGATCCATAATAAACCCCAGGAAGAGTAGCTGCTGCCTTGGCAGGAACTAATGGGGATCCATAATAAACCCCAGGAAGAGTAGCTGCTGCCTTGGCAGGAACTAATGGGGATCCATAATAAACCCCAGGAAGAGTAGCTGCTGCCTTGGCAGGAACTAATGGGGATCCATAATAAACCCCGGGAAGAGTAGCTGCTGCCTTGGCAGGAACTAATGGGGATCCATAATAAACCCCGGGAAGAGTAGCTGCTGCCTTGGCAGGAACTAATGGGGATCCATAATAAACCCCAGGAAGAGTAGCTGCTGCCTTGGCAGGAACTAATGGGGATCCATAATAAACCCCAGGAAGAGTAGCTGCTGCCTTGGCAGGAACTAATGGGGATCCATAATAAACCCCAGGAAGAGTAGCTGCTGCCTTGGCAGGAACTAATGGGGATCCATAATAAACCCCAGGAAGAGTAGCTGCTGCCTTGGCAGGAACTAATGGGGATCCATAATAAACCCCAGGAAGAGTAGCTGCTGCCTTGGCAGGAACTAATGGGGATCCATAATAAACCCCAGGAAGAGTAGCTGCTGCCTTGGCAGGAACTAATGGGGATCCTTAATAAACCCCAGGAAGAGTAGCTGCTGCCTTGGCAGGAACTAATGGGGATCCATAATAAACCCCAGGAAGAGTAGCTGCTGCCTTGGCAGGAACTAATGGGGATCCATAATAAACCCCAGGAAGAGTAGCTGCTGCCTTGGCAGGAACTAATGGGGATCCATAATAAACCCCAGGAAGAGTAGCTGCTGCCTTGGCAGGAACTAATGGGGATCCATAATAAACCCCAGGAAGAGTAGCTGCTGCCTTGGCAGGAACTAATGGGGATCCATAATAAACCCCAGGAAGAGTAGCTGCTGCCTTGGCAGGAACTAATGGGGATCCATAATAAACCCCAGGAAGAGTCGCTGCTTCCTTGGCAGGAACTAATGGGGATCCTTAATAAACCCCAGGAAGAGTCGCTGCTTCCTTGGCAGGAACTAATGGGGATCCATAATAAACCCCAGGAAGAGTAGCTGCTGCCTTGGCAGAAACTAATGGGGATCCATAATAAACCCCAGGAAGAGTAGCTGCTGCCTTGGCAGAAACTAATGGGGATCCATAATAAACCACAGGAAGAGTAGCTGCTGCCTTGGCAGAAACTAATGGGGATCCTTAATAAATACAAATACATTTCTGCATTCGTATGTGAAGCACGTGCATAATGAATTGTACAGTTATCCACTCTGTTGAACAATTCTGTTTATGTCACAGAACTGAGCGGACTATGAATCAGTGAAATAGTTGGATATTATATTGAGTTTGAATATTACATCGACTTCAAATCTTAAAAGTTGCACGGAAATCTATAAAGGCAGTATTTCAAAATGGAACTTTAAATCATCCTCATGACAGCAAATACAAAAATCCTCTATATAAATATAACTATTTTCTAATATGATATTTCAACAACTATTAAAACAACTGGAATTACAAATGTTTAAAATATGTAGAAAGTAATCAATACATGTTATATAACATCAACACAAACAAAGTACTGGTTAAAGTAGTAGTAAATAGCTCATTTTAATTTCCTGTTGAAAAACAGAAACTCCCTCAGCCTGCGGTAGTGTCCTCTCCCTCAGCCTGCGGTAGTGTCCTCTCCCTCAGCCTGCGGTAGTGTCCTCTCCCTCAGCCTGCGGTAGTGTCCTCTCCCTCAGCCTGCGGTAGTGTCCTCTCCCTCAGCCTGCGGTAGTGTCCTCTCCCTCAGCCTGCGGTAGTCTCCTCTCCCTCAGCCTGCGGTAGTCTCCTCTCCCTCAGCCTGCGGTAGTCTCCTCTCCCTCAGCCTGCGGTAGTCTCCTCTCCCTCAGCCTGCGGTAGTGTCCTCTCCCTCAGCCTGCGGTAGTCTCCTCTCCCTCAGCCTGCGGTAGTCTCCTCTAAACCCCTCAGCCTGCGGTAGTCTCCTCCCTCAGCCTGCAGTCTCTATAAAGGCAGTATTCCCTCAGCCTGCGGTAGTCTCCTCTCCCTCAGCCTGCGGTAGTCTCCTCTCCCTCAGCCTGCGGTAGTCTCCTCTCCCTCAGCCTGCGGTAGTCTCCTCTCCCTCAGCCTGTAACTCTCCTCTCCCTCAGCCTGTGTAACTCTCCTCTTCCTCAGCTCTTCTCAGGGCCATGATAGCGTTGGATGTGGTTCTTCAAACTGACATTGTGATTGAAGCACTTCTCACACTGCTGGCACTTGAAGGGCCTCTCCCCTGTGTGGAGGCGCATGTGGGACTTAAGGTGGCTCGCTTGGTTGAAGGACTGTTGGCAGACCTGGCACATGTGGGGCTTCTGCCTTGTGTGAATAAGCATGTGCCTCTCCAGATGGTTTTTGTTAGAATATTCTTTGTAACAAGTGTGGCAGATGTTTCTATTCAGGTTGCTGTGGGTTCGTAGGTGGCTGTTCCTTGCCATTAGGTCATCAAATTTTCCGGAGCATTCTGAGCAATGGTAGGGAGAGATCTCACCCTGATGGCTTTCATCGTGTGTCAGTTTGTCTGACCTGGTTTTGAATGGCTGCAGGCAGAACTTACAGGGGAAAACATGGTCAGGGTGGTGGAGGTGCCTGTGAATCTTGATACCCGTTTCAGTCCTACAGCGCTTACCACAGTCTACACAGCGGAATTTCTTGATCTTGTGCTCACACCAATGGTCCTTCTTGTGAGGAAAGATGCCACAGTCTGTACAGAGCAACCTATGAGGTTTTGTGTTGTGTTCACGTCGTACATGTTCCTTGAAGCTGGCCGGGTCCTCGAACTGCATGTAGAATCGGTCAAATCCAACAGCTTGTTGGACCTCACTCACACACACACCACAGGCGTACAGCTTCTTATGGCGCTGTGTGGTGCAGGCGAGTACAGGCTCGGCTCCACAGTCAGTGCACCACTCCACAAGTCTCTCTTCTTTCTCTATTCCGCTCTGAGAATTATCAACGTTGGCCTTTTCTGTTAGACCAGAGGAACCTGCCATTTCCAAATCCTCAGAAGAATCAGAGTCCATTACAATGTCTTCCTTGTCAGACGGCTCCCACTCGGTCTCATCTGATCTCTCCTGCTTATTCCGCTTCTTGGGCTTTTCGTCCTCCTCACTCTCCTCATCCGAGGACCGAGCATCATGTTCACACAACTCCTCAGTGATTTCCATAGTCAAGCAAATGTTCTCTAGGTCTGGGTCTCTGTCTTCACATGGCTGGGACCAAGTCCCTCCAATCGCCTTAGGAAAGGAAAACAAAATATCATTATTATGGATTACAGGCATGTCAGAATCTTGTTAAGAATGTTGTGTACAGAGTTTGCATTTCATCGTGTCCACTACATTGTATCCAGTGCATACCCACCTCTTCCTTCAATCCACAGGTTTCCTGGGCAAAAGAGGGCTGGCTCATCCATTTCCTGTGGTGACTGCAGAACGGGCACTTCTGAACGACAGAGAAGCAACCCAGTTCATCCTGGATCCTGGCATCACAGTCGCAGCCACACCTCTCGCAGAGCAGGAAGAGCTGCAGCAGACAGACTCTGTTCACACACACATCTGCACTCCTGTAGATGGAGGAGGGGAAGCAACACAGAGGGGTTTTTAAAATCGTACCACAAACTTACAATCTCTAAACACTTCAAAAAAATGGTCAGTCAATGACCAAATACATCTGGGCTGTAGGATTGTTAAGTAGTGATAACAAAGAGGTGGTGGGATTATTTGAACATACTCAGGTGTAATGTCAATGCTGGTTCCAGAATCCTGGACACGGGGACGAGTCAGAACACCTGTGAACATTCACACAGGAACATCACTGTCATTCTATGAGACAGAAATTCTACCCGTCTTCATTGTTACAGTCGAATTGGAAAACTAAGTGGAATAGTCACGGCCAATTTGCCACCATTTCTTGGAGTGGAATGAAAAAGATGCCTGTACAGTACACCAGTGTTGATATTTTAGAATAATATGAGGTGAGATAAGATCCGAGGAAGGAAGGCAGGTAGAATCCAAAAACTAGACAAAACGGTGACCAGTACAATGCAGAAAACGTTTTGTTAAACTATTCAAAGATATTAGCAAAAAAAATATATACAAGACAGAAAAACATGATGAAAACGTGAGTGCTGTTTACCACTGACAAGAATGTGGATAACGCAGAGTTACTTTATACTGACCTTTGTTCTTCCTTCCAGGCAATATTGGAGCCACCTGTATAGATACATCTGTGATCACTTTTCATTGTAAAGAAATCCAGGTAAACATGTCTATGTCTCCATCTCAAATGGAACCCATTATAGTGCCCATAGGGTTCTGATCAAAAGTATTGCCCTGCCCTATATAGGGTGGCATTTGGAACGCATTCAACACAACCTCAACCAGGGATGGCACCATTCATCAGTCTCTACAGTAATGAGGTAGGGCTAGTTATATTAAACTGTAAAAATGTAGTGGTTGATATTGTACCCGACTCACCTCTGGTGTGATGAGAGCTTCAATACTGTTCAGATACTGTAAAGAAAACACAAAATGTTAGGCTACACATCATGAAATATATTGAGACAAATTACAGATTACAGTAGCCTACAAGTAACAAAATAGAACTCAATTGATTGAACATTAAATGTATTTCAATATGACTGATATAGACATATAGCCTACTGTTTTATATTTTAATGCAGTCATCTCGGTTCTCGTTGGAAGCACCTTTTTATAAATTGTTTGTATCAATTGCAAAGACGTTGGCAAGTTTTGAATTTGTAGTTATCTTTGTTCTGAAGTCATCGGGGGTCACATAGAGATGGATAAAAGACACGTGGTTCTGTTCAGCGGAGATCTTCGGTGTATGAAGTGACGCAGGAAGGCAAAACAACGCACGGCGCTCGCCCGTATTTTGATTTTGATCACCCACACCAGACGCGATCAGGACATGCAAGTTAAAATATCAAAATTAACTCTGAACCGGCTTTATTAATTTGGGGACAGGTCGAAAAGCATTAAACATTTATGGCAATTTCGCTAGTTAGTTTTCTGTTGCTAGCTAATTTGTCCTGGGATATTGATAAAATAATTTATAAGGTTTAAGATAAATGATTAAATAATTATACCTGGAAACTTAACCATTAGGGATTACAGGTTATGTAGCATGGATAAGGAGTAATTAAAATGATTAAACATATGTCCAACTAGGTTGGACTGGGGAGAGAGTGATGTGTGGGTATGCCTAAGAAAACACCTAGAAACAATTAAACTATGGTTGAACCGACCCGGCTATAACTCTGAGAATATACGATAGGACAGGGAGTACCCCTCCAGGTTTCCTTTATCTGGGGGGGAATGGAACTGTCAACTGGATAGTGATAAACTGTGGTGAAAATTCTGGAGAAGAAGATAGCTCTCCTAATGTTAGTGTGCATGTGTGTGCGTAGGTTAGAATAATGTTATAAAAGGAACATCTTTGTATATGAACGGGAGAGCTCTCGTGAATAAACATTGATTTGACTAATTGTGAGCTGAGAATTCTGTCTGTTTCATTTACACACTCTGGGTTGCAGACCGATTAGAATAATTGAAAATTATAAACATTGATAATAAAATTCTATATCAGATATAAACATTGGGTTGTTATTTTACCTGAAATGCACAAGGTCCTCTATTCCAACAATTAATCCACGGTAAACCAAGTTAGTTTCTAGTAATCTCTCCTCCTTCAGGCTTCTTCATCGGACTTCATATGTGGCGGTTGGAAACCAACTTTAAACTGCATTACCACCACCAACTGGACTGGAGTCTGGACCTCAATTCATCTTTCAATCACCCAAGTGGGTATATTTTTTTATTTATCCATTATTTTACCAGGTAAGTTGCCTGAGAACACGTTCTCATTTACAGCAACAACCTGGGGAATTAGTTACAGGGTAGAGGAGGGGGATGAATGAGCCAATTGTAAACTGGGGATTATTAGGTGACTGTAATGGTTTGAGGGCCAGATTGGGAATTTTAGCCAGGACACCGGGGTTAACACCCCTACTCTTACGATAAGTACCATGGGATCTTTAATGACCTCAGAGAGTCAGGACACCCGTTTAACGTCCCATCCGAAAGACGGCACCCTACACAGGGCAGTGTCCCCGATCACTGCCGTGGGGTATTGGGAGATGTTTTTAGACCAGAGGAGAGTGTGCCTCCTACTGGCCCTCCAACACCAATTCCAGCAGCATCTGGTCTCCCATCCAGGGACTGACCACAACCAACCCTGCTTAGCTTCAGAAGCAAGCCAGCAGTGGTATGCAGGACAACAAAGTATGCATTGTTGAAGACTGAGGGTGGATGGTGTTCCAATTGTGATGGGAATCACGTTCCATAGTTCCGTGGGTGGCCTGTTAGGGTGAAGGAGGTCAAATTAGGAAGGATCAGGGCTGTCGAGAAGGTATCCTATGTAGAGGCAGTAAAAATTGAGAAGGTGTCCTGCAGATGTAACAGTATAGAATTTATGTCCGTCCCCTCGCCCCGACCTGGGCGCGAACCAGGGACGCTCTGCACACGTCAACAGTCACCCTCGAAGCATCGCTCTTGTCACGAACCGGCTCAAAGCCCGTAACAAAGGGAGACAACGTGGAGATAAGGAGTAGCAAAATCTATATTTATTAAAGAAGTAACTAAGTATAATATACAATGGTGTGTGTAATCAGTAATCAGTAGTGTAAGTGAGTGTTTTGCATGCATGAATGTGATAATGCAGGGTGATGAAAGGTGCCAAAGCAAACAAACAAACGGCCACCAAGAACCACAACACAATCTACAACGGGTGTCTGCATGGAGAGAGTCTCCTCCATGAATGTTGAAGAGGTCTATTTATCCTGGGAGACACCTGGCCCAGGTGTTTCCCATGTAGCTGACGACCCTCTCAACTCGCCCACCGGCATCCTAATAAGGAAACAAG